>NW_021900601.1:0-1345 GCF_006229205.1 Suricata suricatta
AAGATAGCATTTTAGTACCATGAGAGGCCTTGGTAACATTTGGGGGAAGGATGGCTTCCCCAGTACCTCAGGGACCTGCCTGTTTGTCCATCTACTAACATGATTGTACCTGCTAATGTGATCGTCAGAGTATCAAATCCTTGTCTTCTTTTTAAGAGGCAGTTTCATTTTCCATCTTAAAAGAAGTCATATATTTTCATAGCACACTTTAGCAAACTTCATAGGATCACCCCTAGAACTGAAATATTTGAGACTTGGGAAAGCCGAAAGATAAATAATTGCTGTCTTTTCTCAGTTTGCCAGGTGTTTTAGCCACCAGTGCTGTTTCTGATCTCTGTCACCACTGTTGGCAACAAATCTCTCTTCAGTTATAGGATCCAGTTACTTCTGAAACAATCCCAAATCAAAATTTTTGATAATATTCGTGAATTTTAGTGAATGTTGTGATTTAATATGAAATACAACATTTATTGAGTGCTATCAACATATGAATAATATTTAGATTTAAATCATGACATATATGCTAGTATATTCTTATGGGCAAAACGTATATATGTATTTTAATGTATTTTAAACAAGATCACTAAAAGGATCAAGTACATGTGTTTTTATGTGAGATTATTTTGGTATGACTGACAATTTAATCAGAAACATATTTTATTACAGAAATAAACTGCATAATGTGACATTTGGCAATGCCCTTGAGCTTAGAGTACACATGGCCTGAACAGAAAGGAGTAATTAAAGATATCTCTTAGGTTCACACGGATTGCTGAGGCTTATTTTTCACTACAATGTGATATAAATTGTAACCACCTACACTCTGGGAGGCAACTAAGTTGGAGAAATTCACCGTTAATAAATCAAGACCTTTTACATGAGCTTTTCCCTTGTAAACATAGTATTTTCAAGTAAGTGTCACAAGGTTGTCCCTCCTTTTGTTTGTCAACTATCCAGATATGGTATTCTCTATCTTTGAAAATAAACACTTGCTCATAGTTTCTGTATTATAACTTAAATAATAGTCCTGATGATTTCAAAAACAAGTTGTCACCCTTCACAAATCTTTCTAATGATTAATTCAGGTTTTACTTTTTCTTTTAGAAAATGATAAATTTCAGGGGTGCCTGGGTGGGGTGGCTCAGTCGGTTAAGAGTCCTACTTCAGCTCAGGTCATGATCTCATGGTTCTTGGGTTTGAGCCCTGCCTCTGGCCCTGAGCCTGGAGCCTGCTTCAAATTCTGTGTCTTCCTCTCTTTCTCTCTCTCTGCTCCTCCCTTGTTTGTGTGCTCACGCTCTCTCTCAAAAATAACAAATAAATAAACATTAAGAAAAAGAAAAAGATA
>NW_021900602.1:0-589 GCF_006229205.1 Suricata suricatta
GGATCATTTTAAGACTGAAGGTTCTCAGTCACTGTCACCTTCTAGGCATTACATACATGAATCTGACACTTGGCCTCAAAAGAGTATCAATTACAAAATAGGAATAATTGGTTATCCCGACATGCATTACTTTTAGATTCATAAAAGGCTGAGCATGGTGGTAGCCAGGAGATTGGGTTTTTTGCTTGTTTGTTCCTCTGATGTATACGGATGTTTAGAATATTTGGGAAGTTATATGTGAGGTAGGCCAACGGATGGATTCAAAGTCTGATCTGGGTTAAGAATGATGACTTATATTTGGATTGATTTATTTTCATTTGCTTTACTGATAAACCAAAAAATGAAGAAAGAAATGATATATTGAGTACAGATACTAGTTAAGTATATGGAAATGGATTCCTGTACTCTTCCAAGTTCTCATAAGTAAAATCACAAATGTTTAGCAACACACAGAGATATGTGATCACAATTCAAAACAACAAATTTCCCTGCCTATTGTCTTGAATAACATGGAGTTTTAGAAAGACTTCAAAAATTTCAGATCTGATAAAACAGCTGCTTTTAAATAAATAAATAAATAAATAAATAA
>NW_021900603.1:0-589 GCF_006229205.1 Suricata suricatta
GTGTCTACTGTTTTCACTGCTGGGTCCCCAGTGCCTAGAACTGTGCCTGGCGCACAGCAGGTGCTTCCTAAGCGCTGAGGGAATAGAGCATGCACGGACGCAGGCGTGGTGGGGCACTCCCATTCTTAACTGATGTTGACTGAGTGAATAAAGGAGTGTCTTGCCACCAAGGCCTCAGTCCCCCAGCACAAGGGCAGGACCCAGGCAGGTAGGTAAATCTCCAAGGATTTAGGGTCAAGTGGAATCTGCTACCTTGACCCCCCAGGACCTCCTGGTCACAGCTACTCCAATCGTTGTTTTGGGGGGGCCACTGCCTCCTCGGTCCTCTTGAAGTTCACACTGTGCCCATTCTCTAGGCCTGGCTCAGCCCACGCTTATTGACTGGTTGAGCCCGGATAGGCAAGTGACTGCATTGGAGCCCCTGAGATAAGAGAAAAGACTTTTCTGGCACCCCAGCATAGAGACCTCTGGCTCTTTTCCTCACGATCTGAATCCTGGCAGCCTCCCTGCTAACCTGTGGAGCATGAGAATGATGCCACCACGGAGGGCAGAACTTAGGGGGCAGGGATAGATGGATCCTGATGCCACT
>NW_021900604.1:0-589 GCF_006229205.1 Suricata suricatta
TTTTTTTGCTGAACTAAGTAAAGAGTTTTCCATGCTTTTGGCAAGATTGATGGGGTCTCAGGTCACTCATAGCAAGTAGGGAGATGGCTTTGAGGCTAGAATTTCACATCTGGAGAAAGTCCAAGTTAGACCAATTGAGGAGGTACAGAAAAATTGTGGTAAACAGACAAAAGAGGAAAGATAGAGTCAACCATAGACATCAGAACTCCTTTCAACTATGGACACCGGAGATCCTTTTTTCTGGACTATCATTCAAGTATAATAACATTTCCAGATGAAAAAAGTTTTGATTCCATAGAATTCCTGATAAAAGAAAAATTAATAAAACCTGTAAGAAATGTGTGTCACTGAGTTTTTAAATGTTAACACAGTTATGTTGCTTTAGGTCTAGGTTTAATGTTGTATATGAATTTCAAATTTACAGAAATTGTTATAGGATTGCACCATCCTAGATAAAATTATTTTCATTCTTACTTTTATTGAATGGAAGGAAGTGAGAGAAACATGTGATGGATGAGATTAGCTATTTTCCCATGACACTTCCAAATCCGATGGATTCTCCTTTATAATTAGGACTAAAATCTTAACC
>NW_021900605.1:0-589 GCF_006229205.1 Suricata suricatta
AGAGAGAGAGAGAGAGAGAGAGAGAGAGAGAATCTCAAGCAGCTTCCATCCTCAGTGCAGAGCCTGACACAGGGCTCAGTCCCATGACCTGAGCCAAAATCAAGAGTCGAATCCTTAACCAACTGAGCTAACCAGGTGCTCCTACAGATTGATTTTTTTTTGATTGTCATATGTTTTGTGGCTTGGGACAAAACTTCCAGTGACTAAGTTGTAGCTCAAACAACATAGAGGAAAGGAAGGTGACATGCTCTAGAAAACTGTGTTGATGAAATCAGTGCTTGTCGTAACAAAGCACTTTGTTGTAGATAACAACAAATATTATGAAAGAAACAAAAAGAATGTTTCTAATTAACATGATGTCATATAATGCATCATTTAAATATATATGTGTAAATTAAATTAATGCATTAAATATTAGTACATGTCTGACAATTTCCTGTAAGTCACTGAAAGTTATATATGCCAAGTAGTCAAAAATACTTCTCATTGAGAAATGCAGAATCTGTGCATTGCATTATATTTGTAGAATGAAAGAATGAATGAATGCATAAATATTTATTGAAGACTAAAATGTAGTTAAATATTATCC
>NW_021900606.1:0-589 GCF_006229205.1 Suricata suricatta
TTCTCCTTTCTAAAATTTTTTTTGAATTTCAAAAGGGTTTTATAAATTGAATCATGTAGTTTGTAACTCTAATTCAGCATGATTCCAAATAGATACATCCAAGAATGCTATGGTTTGTACCACAGTTTGTTCAACATTTCATCCCTTGGGACATCTGGGCTAATTCCAATTAATACCTATTGACACTAAAGCCACTGTGAATATTCATGTGTGAGTGTTGGTATGAACAGATGTTTTGAATTCTCTGGAATATGCAAGGTATATATAGGGGATAAATGCCAAGGAGTATAATTGCTGGGTCATGTGATAGTTGTTACATTGATTTTAAAAAATTGCATAGCCATTTTTCCATAGTAGTAATTTAAAAATCCCACTAGCTAAAAATTTTTTTAAAAAGGCAAAAAAAAAATCCCACCAGCAATGTATGAGTGATGTGACTTCTCAGCATCTTTGCCAACATTTGGTGTTGTCAATATATATATATTTTTAATTTTAGCCATCTCATACATGCCTAGAGTTACCTCATTGTGGTTTTATTTGTATTTCCTTAATGGCTAATGGAGTTGAACATTTTTTCATGTGCTTATTC
>NW_021900607.1:0-589 GCF_006229205.1 Suricata suricatta
AAGCCAGAGGCTTAACCAACTGAGCCACCCAGGCGCCCCTCTAGCCTATTTTCTTGTGTTCATGTTATAGTGTGTGTATCAACCATATGGAATGTGACTTATTGGGTAACTGAGTAGCCCACCCTCTCTAAAACCAAGCACAGATTCAAAATGAAAACCTCTTTCTTTTTGGAATAGAGCATATATATATACACACACATGCATTCACATAGGTGTATGTTTATATAAACTTATTTATTTCCAAATTTATAAAAGTACATGTATATAAACATGGGTAAATATACACTCAAATTTACTTATTTAATTTTTGGACCAAAGTCTGAAGGAGTAAGCTTTATTTAGGATGTGCATCTTGCTCCAGAGGGAAAAGAATGGCAGAACGACATGACAGCTCTTAAAGTTTCCATTTTACAGTTGTACATGAGTGTTCTATCCCCATTGCATTGGCCAAAGAAAGTCAAATGTCCAAAAGTAATGTCTGTTGTATAGAATGTATAATCTTTTCATTGGGAGAGGCTGCAAATACTTGGAACAATAAAATAATATACACCATACTGTTATTATATGTAGTTGGAATATTGAGAACTGA
>NW_021900608.1:0-589 GCF_006229205.1 Suricata suricatta
CTGAGCTAGCTGTCAGCACAGAGCCCGATGTGGGGCTCAAACCCACGAACCATGAGATCTGACCTGAGCCGAAGCTGGACGTTTAACCGACTGAGCCACCCAGGCACCCCATCTCCTCATTCTTAAACCCACATTGTTGTGGACATCCTTTGTCCGATAACCTGCTCAGTCTTGCCATTTTCTATTTAAAGTTTACAGCCCAGTGATCTGGTGATGTGGGGAATGCCTTATCTGTGAATGTTTCATGCTAAGTCCAAGAAAGGCCTCTGATCTGTTTTCAGAACTTTGGAAATGAAAACTTAAAGCGTCCCTCATCCTTTTCCTTCCATCAGCAAAGGCGAACTGACACAGAGGCCCCTCCCTGTCTGCCAGGAGAATCTTGAATGTGTCTCTTCCCCTTCACAGGGCTGGCCCACCTTGGCCTCTTTACAAGTTACCTGCCTCCTTTCTGACTGTTATGTAAATTGTGAAATGCAGTTTATGTCTAGTAGCAATGTCAGTCAGGGAATTGATACATTTATGTTCTAATTATAAATTGCCTTTGAGAAAGGGTTTAACAGATATTTAGTTGATGCTCTGTAAGAGATTC
>NW_021900609.1:0-589 GCF_006229205.1 Suricata suricatta
GACCAAAATTCAGAGTGTGAGAAATCAAATGTCAAAGACCCAAGTTTCTCAACAAATAAATTTATGGAAAAGATAAGACTGGAGGAAAATCTATATTGAAAAGACTGGAAAGGCATGGCAAATGAAAAAAAATGGCAAGACAAACTGTGTAGTGTCTTGGGATGCATATTTAGAAGACAAAGCTGTAAAAGAAGAAATGGAAGGAACTCTAAGAGAATCACAGTTACTTTTGAGGGGAAAGCTGGCTATGATTTGGACAAGTCACAGAGAAGATTTCTGGGGTGGAATACTTCACTTAGTTCTATATCTTGACTTGGGTGATGATTACTTTACAAAATTTAATTAAGGAATAAATTTGTTTTGAACCATTTTCTGTATGATGTTTTATTTTACAATTAAAAATAATGGATAAATAAAATCAAAATCAAAGCATGGTGAATGAGTGGTAGCACAAAACCTCCCTTCTATAATCACCCTTGTCTAGGTGCACGTGCATTTTTAATACTAAAACACAATGGGCAAGAGAAATTGTGCTCTTCTGCCTGAGGGCATAAAGCAACTATCTTTAGGGAGTCAGAGCAATTCAGAA
>NW_021900610.1:0-589 GCF_006229205.1 Suricata suricatta
TTAGTGAAAAATCAGTTATCAAAAATCTCCCAACAAATAAGAGCCCTGGACCAGATGGCTTCTCTGGGAAATTCTACCAGATATTTTAAATCAGATATAATACCCATTCTTTCCAAGCTATTCCAAAAAATAGAAATAGAAGAAAAACTTCTGGACTCATCCTAAATCTGTCAGAGACCCAGCAAAAAAAAAAAAAAAAATGAGAACTACAGGCCAATATCCCTGATACATATGGATGCAAAAATTGACAACAAGATACTATCAAATCAATTTCAACATTATATAGAAATAATTATCCACCATGATGAAATGAGATTCCTTCTTGGGTTGCAGGGATGGTTTCATATGCAAAAAACCTATAGCATAATGGCCATATGCACAACTCAACCAATGTGATACATCACATTAACATGTATATATATATATGTATATATATAATTGTGTGTGTGTGTATGTGTGTGTATATATATACGAACCTTTTAATATATGCAGAAAAAGCATTTGACAAAATACAGATTCCTTTCTTTAGAAATGACATATCAGATAAAGGGCTAATATCGAAAATGTACAAGGAACTCACCAAACTTCA
>NW_021900611.1:0-589 GCF_006229205.1 Suricata suricatta
GTGATGGTGGAGGGCACTTGAGGGGAAGAGCACTGGGTGTTGTATGGAAAACAATTTGACAATAAAATATTATGGAAAAAAAAATAAAATAAAATAAAAAAAGAATGGGAAAACTTCTTTCTACTATCCCAAAATAGTTCGTGTGTCATTATCAGGTACTATCAGCCTGTCCTAAGTCAGTATTAAAGATTGGAAATTTTCTGTAGTGTCACTGTTCTGTAAAGACTTTTCTTTTCAATGGCTCAACTGGCTATAGTTTGCATACCTCAAGATTGCATTTTTGGATGTGTGGAAAAAAACACCTTGTCAGTGTTGACACTTTATAATACATATTAGTATTATATATCATAATATCACACAATTGTGATTTTTATCTAGCAATCACCTAGATGCCTCGGCATGGACTGACTAGTTTGGATAAGTGCTCTGTTTAACAAAACATTGAATTTTATATTTAATTTCAAAGTGTCACTTTGCGATAATTATTTCCAAAAATACTCACCAGAGAACATGGGCAGTAACCTGACATTGGCTGGAGCAACTTCTTACTGTGTGTCTCCTGAGGCAAGAGAAAGTTAAAAAAAAAAAA
>NW_021900612.1:0-1345 GCF_006229205.1 Suricata suricatta
AAAAAAAAAGAGTTGGACCCTCAACCCATTCAGCTACCTAGTTGCCCCTAGATTTTCTTTTAGTACTAGTATGCTTTCGTTCTTGACATTGACCTCTGTGATTCACTGGGAGCCTTTCTGGTGTACAGTGTGAAGTAGAGATAGAATTTTTTTTTTTTTTCCAAATGGCAATTCAGTTATTCAAGCACTGTTTATTAAGTTAAAAAAATCCAGCTTTCCTGCAGTATTTCGAGATGTCACCTTTATCATCCTAGGTTTCTTTTGTGTTCATTGTTCTTCCTGTTTACTCATTTGCTAATATAATTCTGATTTAAATATAGAGGCTTTACACTGGAAACCAGCTTGACAATAAACTATAAAAAAATATATTCTGCATTATACATACTAAAAATAAACAAATATAGAGGCTTTATATTATTATTATTTTAATATTTAGTTGGGTTTGAACAGCTTCATTGACATATAATTCAGATATCACACAATTCAACTATCTCAAGTGTACAACTTATTGGTCTTTAGTATATTCACAGTTTTGTGCAGCTACCACCACAGCCAATTTTAGAACATTTTCCTCACCCTAAAAGGAAACTCCATATTCATTAGCAGTCACTCTCTGATACCCCTTTCTACCTCTAGGCCTAGGCAACTACTAGTTAACTTTGGTCTCTATAGATATGCCTATAAATGAAATCATAGTACATGTGGCCTTTGTTGACAAGATCCATGAATTTGTGCCATGTATTAATACTTCGTTGCTTTTTATTGCTGAACAGTATTCTGTTATATGGGTATGCCACATTCTGTGCATCTATTCCTTCATTGATGTTTGATTGTTTCCACTTTTTGGCTGTTATGAATAATGCTGTTAAATGTGTATTTGTGCAGATGTATGCTTTCATTTCTTTTGGGTGTATATCTGGGAGTAAAATTGCTGAGTCGTACAGAAGCTCCGTGTTTAACCCTTTGAGGAACTGTCAGACTGTTTTCCAAAGCAGTTGATTCCCACCAGCTTTGTATAAGGAGTCCACTTTCTCTATACCCTCACCTTACCAGCATTTGTCATTATCTGTCTTTCTGATTATAGTGCATGTGAAGTGTTATCTTATTGTGGTTTTGATTTATAATTCCTTGATGGCTAATATGCTGAGCATCTTTTCATGTCTTTGGCCATATTTTTTTGGGCAAATGCCAATTTAGATTCTTTTTCCACTTAAAAGAAAGAAAAAATGTTTTATTTTAAAATAATTTTAGTTTTATAGAAAAGTTGTTAAGCATAGTACAGAGAATTTCCATATATTCTTTGCCAGCACTATATCCATTTTTAGATTATTATTTATCTCTCTAT
>NW_021900613.1:0-589 GCF_006229205.1 Suricata suricatta
CTTCAGATTCTGTGTCTCCCTCTCTCTGTGCCTCTCCCCCACTTGTGCTCTCTCTCTCTCCCTCTCAAAAATAAACATTAAAAATTTAAAAATAAATAAATAAAGGTACAACCCCTTCAGCAAGAGAAGGGGAAGTGGCCAGGTGGAGAGGGAAGCCTGAGCAAAGGCCCAGAGTCAGGAAAGGGCAGCCTGACCCTCCGCCCGGAGCCGGGCTCCACCCTCCTACCTGATGCAGCCACACACACCCCCTCTGGCCTTCGTCAGCATGGTCCCCTGCCTGCATCCCTCCAGTGCCAGTGGTGACAGGGCAGGGTTTGAAAACAGACTTGTGCATTCCCAACAATGTGCCTTTCCTGCTGCCCTGCTCTGCCCCGTAGAGAGGGAGAGACTTAAGCCTGAAGAGACTCAGGGTAGAGAGGAGTCTACCTGGAAAAGCATGTTGAGCAGGGGGAACAGAATGTGCAAAGATATGAGGGCAGAGTCAGGATGATGCCCTGGCGTGCAGCTCAGAGTCTCCCCATCACACCCTAGGGCTCTGAGGCCACTGCTCCTTCCACTGCCCTGCCCGGGGGATGGCAGGGCATAGACA
>NW_021900614.1:0-589 GCF_006229205.1 Suricata suricatta
CAGTCACTATAGGAGCGACGTTTGGAAACACGATAAAATCCAGAATTTCCTAAGTCTCCTGAACACAATCAGGGTTGCTAATAGGCTATGTCAGCAAGAGCAGAGAAAATCTTGGAACCGTAATGAAATGCTCGTTTCCCTTCCCCATGAATTCTGTAGAAAAACCGGGTATGTTGCACATATTTCATGGCGGCTGTGTTGAGCCCTGGTCTGTCATCTCTTCTCCAGCATCTCACGTCTTCTCCGTGCTTGAGCCACGTGAGCCAGCGGAGCAGAGGGACGCAAGCCTTACTGCCTTTAGCGATATGCCGATGAACTGGCTGCCACAGCGCCATGAGCCAAAGGCAATAATGAATCTACCAGTACCTTCCAGTAAACTTCCTGGGACACCCTGTTTCTTTCACGTGAAATATAGCTCTTCTATAAACTATCTGGTAATATTGCCAATCTGCCTTATTTTAGGGGAGAAAACTCACTCACGTTGACGTTTATCAGGTTTTCAGTGATGCAGTGCTGTAATTCAAATCTCCTGCAAGCATCCCAGAGCAGTAAGGATTTGTGGCCTGGGTAGGTAGGCATTGTCTTGCAG
>NW_021900615.1:0-589 GCF_006229205.1 Suricata suricatta
AAGAGAGAGAGATCTCCTAAGCATTATAGTCTATTTTTGCATTTTTGGAGTTCCAGTATATACTTTTTAATTAAAGCACTTTAACTTATTATAAAGTTTTAAAGTAAGTGTTTATAGATTCACAGAATTATTATAAAGGTAGTACAGAGAGTTCCAGTAGACCTCACACCTAGTTTCCTCTATTATTAACAACTTGTGTTAATATGGTATTTTTTGGAGTTAACCAATATTTGTATATTATCAACTAAAGTCTATCCTGTACTCATTTTCCTCAATTTTTCTTAATATCTTTTCTCTGTTCCAAGATCCGACTCAGGATACCACATTATATTCATTTGTGCTGTCTCCTTAGGCTACTCTTATTTGTGAAATTTTCTCAGAATTTCCTTGTTTTTGATGACCTTGGCAGTTTTCAGGATTACTGCTCAGGTATTTTGTCAAATGCCCCTTGGTAAGGATTTGTCTGAAGTTTCCCTCATGCTTAGAATTGGATAATACTTTTTGGGTGGGATTATAGTGTTTTGTTTGGCCTTGGTGTAGTAATCACTTTAAAGTTCTTGCTTATCACCAAGGTTTCCTAAGAAATGGC
>NW_021900616.1:0-589 GCF_006229205.1 Suricata suricatta
GTCACCGCAGAGACGGACGCTGTGTTCCCATGTGAGGCAACAGGGAGACCCACACCCTTCATCACCTGGACAAAGGTTTCCACAGGTAAGGCTTTGCAGTGTCTGCATTTTCACTGGGCTTGTGCAGGAAGGGCTTAATTAAGCATATGGCTCTGGTCAAAACTACAGATGGTGGGGATGGGAGGGGACATCTGAGAACCTAGATACAAGGATTCTCCTTTAGAGGGACAGGAAGTAAGGAACCAGACCCCCCGACTCCGGCTTGGATGTACGTGAGATTTTAATGTGGCCATGGAAACATGTAGTGGGTTCTTTGCATATGGAACAACCCAGGCTCAGGAGTATTTCAGAAATGAGCTGCACACAAGCCTTCCACCACCCATGTGGGGTGCCCTGAGGGTGAGGAAGAGGGAGCAGACCCCCCCGCCTTGCCCCTCCAGTGGCTGCTAGACATAAATGCAGCCTGCTTGGGGTGCATCAGGCATTGGTTTGATTTGCACCTACACATGGGGTTCTATTCTTTTGCTTGGGCTGCCGTAACAGAGGACCACATACAGGGTGCCTTAGAGACAGACATTTATTGTTTGGA
>NW_021900617.1:0-589 GCF_006229205.1 Suricata suricatta
TTATGACTATTTCAGGAGACTTAGATGATTTATCATTTTATAGTGTTCGAATGTTTCATTGGAGAGCAGATCCATTGAGCACTACATATTATCAATCTAGAAATGAAAATGGTATATTTACCTCTTATGCAGAGAAATTTAGGCTTTTGTTTCTTCATTTGCTTTCTCCTTCCAAATCATGCCTTATATAGAAAATTAGCTACTCAAGGGATTGATTTCCCTACCCAAGAGAACTCTCTGTTAATATTCAAATAAATTTTTCTCTGTTCTGTATTGTTAAGTTTGAAACAGTGCTCCCATTGTTAAAAAATAACATAAAATCAACATGAAACTAACCCTAACCTTTACATTCATTTTATGAAAATTACCTTGTAGTTCAGAAATATTCATAGTATATTACAGTGTACATAATGTTTATAAAAATTAATTAAATAATCAATCTCCATAGACAGATAAAAATACATAACTGTTTGGTTTTCCCCAACTTTTATTATTTGACTTATATACAAGAAAATTACTGCTAAAAGTTAGCACTTTATTTGACCAGTAATTCATAATTATTTATTGTTAATTATATTACATATATCTT
>NW_021900618.1:0-589 GCF_006229205.1 Suricata suricatta
TTTTGAAAGAGCACAAGCAGGGGAGGGGCAGAGAGAGAGGGAGACAAAATCTGAAGCAGGCTCCAGTCTCTGAGCCATCAGCGCAGAGCCTGACATGGGGCTCGAACCCACAAACCATGAGACTGTGACCTGAGCTGAAGCTGGACACTTAACTGACTGAGCTACCCAGGCGCCCCTACAAAACTTTTCAAAGAAAACAGGAGAAAACCTCTGTGGCCCTATGTTAGGCGAAGATTTCCTAGCTACAATACCAAAAGCATGAGTCCTAAAACAATAATTTGATAAGTTGGATATCATCAAAATTAAATAGTTCTGTTCTTTTGAAGTCACAAAAGAATGAAAGACAAGCCACAGACTGGGAGAAAATACTGGCAAAAAACATATATATATATAGATATACATACATACATATGTATGTGTATATATACACACACATATACATATATGTAAAAGAGAAGCCAATAGTAATGATGAGGAATAAAAGGGGGGAAAATAAAACATAATTTGATTCAATTAAAGACTGATCATGCAGAATGGGAAAAGAAGATGTGGTGTATATACACAATGGAATATTACTTGGCGATCAAAA
>NW_021900619.1:0-589 GCF_006229205.1 Suricata suricatta
AAAAAACACAGGTACTCGAGGAGGAAGGAGAAACTCAGGATGTTAAAACCAATGCCTTCAGTGCCTTCAGATGCCTGGGGACAGATCAGCAGGACAGCCCTCGGGAGCCACACGAGTCCCCTGAGGATCTGTAACAGTGGCAGCCCCCCCTGCGGAGCCTGTGTCCTCCGTTGGCTGAACCTCAATAACCAATATATCTGTGTAGCAACTTACGCCTCGCAAATGCTTTCAGTGGATTGCTTCACTTGAGCTTCAAAACAACTCCATCAAGTAGTTGTTATTACCGCATCTCCGATTTTAGGAAGGAAAAATGGAGGCTTAGTCACACCATTTGCCCAGATAACACACTAATTAGCAATAGATCTGATTTTAGACCCACCGTCTAATTCCCGTCTAGACCAGCACTACCCAACAGAAATACAATGTGAGGTACTTATGTGGTTTTTAGTTTTCTCAGAGTCACATTTTTAAGAAGGAACACATATCATTCATTTTAACCATACACTTTATTTAGCCCAACACATCCAAAATATTATCATTTTAACATAAAATCAATATGAAACATTTAAATGGGATTTTTTCATTATTT
>NW_021900620.1:0-589 GCF_006229205.1 Suricata suricatta
GGTGCCCATCTCTCCACACCCTCGCCAGCATCTATAGTCTCTTGATTTGTTCATTTTAGCCACTCTGACTGGTGTGAGGTGGTGTCTCATTTTTAATGTGTTTTGATGGAAGTATAACACATCCACATAATTTTACAAGTTGATTACTTAATCTAAAAGGAAAAAAACTTGTCAACAAGCACAAAGCAGAAGTATTTATGAAGACCCTGAGAGCCAAAGATCCAGACATTTAATAACTAGCCTCTAACTGTCCCCATATTGGTAGATACCCTGCTTGGAAAGACTGGCTCTTCAATCTAAGAACAGCAGACAAAACCTTGAAAAGACTTTACAACTGAAAGTGAGATTCACAGCTTGAGGGTGACTGAAAAGTGACCCCAGTGAGAAGTGAACTGGGCCATTTGACCAACTGAGGGTGCCTTTTCCAGGAAAATGACTCACGTTAGTTAGAAACTGCTGAGGACAGAATTTAAGTTGGTCAGGACAGAAATATTTGGCTCAAGGAAAAAGAATATTCAGATGTAAAGTGGAGAGAGCTGCAGAGAAGATAAATTTCAGAAAATATAAAGTCAGAATTTTGAACACTTCT
>NW_021900621.1:0-589 GCF_006229205.1 Suricata suricatta
CAACAGTTCAAAATGAAAAACAAAAACAGAGAACCTAAAGATTTTCAAATCTCTTTCCACTAAGTCACTAAAAGAAAATCCTCAAAACTTTTTAAACCAACAAAAATTCTATTTTCCAAAAACACACTCTACATTGCCATCAATATAATTTTACAAGAGCATACAAAGCACAAGGAAAGAGAAAATAATTACATGCTATCTGTGATCAAGAAAATATTATTGGCCTTTAAATAAAAAAGGGGCAGAAAAATAAATATGTTGAGAGATGTCCATTTTCACAAGTAACAAAAAAATATACAAGTAAGGAATGAAGCTAAAATATGTAGGAGCTGCATTAGCAGAGCTTGACTATGTGTTACAAAGTGAGGTTGTTTCGAATCCTCTCTCTCAGTGTTTATTTAAAGTTTTTAAAAAAATGTTTATTCATTTTTGAGAGACAGTAAGAGCCAGGGAGGAGAAGAGAGAGAGGGAGACACAGAATCCAAAACAGGCTCCAGGCTCTGTGCTTGTCAACACACAGCCTGATGCCGGGCTCAGACTCATGAACCTGGCGATCATGACCTGAGCCAAAGTCATAGACACTTAAACA
>NW_021900622.1:0-589 GCF_006229205.1 Suricata suricatta
CAGTCACTATAGGAGCGACGTTTGGAAACACGATAAAATCCAGAATTTCCTAAGTCTCCTGAACACAATCAGGGTTGCTAATAGGCTGTGTCAGCAAGAGCAGAGAAAATCTTGGAACCGTAATGAAATGCTCGTTTCCCTTCCCCATGAATTCTGTAGAAAAACCGGGTATGTTGCACATATTTCATGGCGGCTGTGTTGAGCCCTGGTCTGTCATCTCTTCTCCAGCATCTCACGTCTTCTCCGTGCTTGAGCCACGTGAGCCAGCGGAGCAGAGGGACGCAAGCCTTACTGCCTTTAGCGATATGCCGATGAACTGGCTGCCACAGCGCCATGAGCCAAAGGCAATAATGAATCTACCAGTACCTTCCAGTAAACTTCCTGGGACACCCTGTTTCTTTCACGTGAAATATAGCTCTTCTAGAAACTATCTGGTAATATTGCCAATCTGCCTTATTTTAGGGGAGAAAACTCACTCACGTTGACGTTTATCAGGTTTTCAGTGATGCAGTGCTGTAATTCAAATCTCCTGCAAGCATCCCAGAGCAGTAAGGATTTGTGGCCTGGGTAGGTAGGCATTGTCTTGCAG
>NW_021900623.1:0-1345 GCF_006229205.1 Suricata suricatta
TATCTTTTTCTTTTTCTTAATGTTTATTTATTTGTTATTTTTGAGAGAGAGCGTGAGCACACAAACAAGGGAGGAGCAGAGAGAGAGAAAGAGAGGAAGACACAGAATTTGAAGCAGGCTCCAGGCTCAGGGCCAGAGGCAGGGCTCAAACCCAAGAACCATGAGATCATGACCTGAGCTGAAGTAGGACTCTTAACCGCCTGAGCCACCCCACCCAGGCACCCCTGAAATTTATCATTTTCTAAAAGAAAAGGTAAAACCTGAATTAATCATTAGAAAGATTTGTGAAGGGTGACAACTTGTTTTTGAAATCATCAGGACTATTATTTAAGTTATAATACAGAAACTATGAGCAAGTGTTTATTTTCAAAGATAGAGAATACCATATCTGGATAGTTGACAAACAAAAGGAGGGACAACCTTGTGACACTTACTTGAAAATACTATGTTTACAAGGGAAAAGCTCATGTAAAAGGTCTTGATTTATTAAGGGTGAATTTCTCCAACTTAGTTGCCTCCCAGAGTGTAGGTGGTTACAATTTATAGCACATTGTAGTGAAAAATAAGCCTCAGCAATCTGTGTGAACCTAAGAGATATCTTTAATTACTCCTTTCTGTTCAGGCCATGTGTACTCTAAGCTCAAGGGCATTGCCAAATGTCACATTATGCAGTTTATTTCTGTAATAAAATATGTTTCTGATTAAATTGTCAGTCATACCAAAATAATCTCACATAAAAACACATGTACTTGATCCTTTTAGTGATCTTGTTTAAAATACATTAAAATACATATATACGTTTTGCCCATAAGAATATACTAGCATATATGTCATGATTTAAATCTAAATATTATTCATATGTTGATAGCACTCAATAAATGTTGTATTTCATATTAAATCACAACATTCACTAAAATTCGCGAATATTATCAAAAATTTTGATTTGGGATTGTTTCAGAAGTAACTGGATCCTATAACTGAAGAGAGATTTGTTGCCAACAGTGGTGACAGAGATCAGAAACAGCACTGGTGGCTAAAACACCTGGCAAACTGAGAAAAGACAGCAATTATTTATCTTTCGGCTTTCCCAAGTCTCAAATATTTCAGTTCTAGGGGTGATCCTATGAAGTTTGCTAAAGTGTGCTATGAAAATATATGACTTTTTTTAAGATGGAAAATGAAACTGCCTCTTAAAAAGAAGACAAGGATTTGATACTCTGACGATCACATTAGCAGGTACAATCATGTTAGTAGATGGACAAACAGGCAGGTCCCTGAGGTACTGGGGAAGCCATCCTTCCCCCAAATGTTACCAAGGCCTCTCATGGTACTAAAATGCTATCTT
>NW_021900624.1:0-589 GCF_006229205.1 Suricata suricatta
GTAATTAGGCTGTGGTTATTCCATTGTTTTTGGAGGAAGATCACAGAGATGGCCCAGCCCAGCGCCTTATATCAAAGGTACAAATCATCCACGTGACTGAACACTTTTGATCATCTGGCTAAGATAGTGAATTAATTACATAGCTCACCTCCTTGGGAACAAAAGACTTTCACAATTATTCTTGGATTCTTCCACTTGACGTAAAAATTTTTAATATAAAGAATCACATATTTCAGAAAGACTGATTTTAATATCTAAAAGAGAGGTTTGGGCTACTCAGGAATCTATTTATTGTTTATGTCTTTCTGATGATTCTCTTAACCTGAGACAACTTTGTACTTAATATCTTTTAAAAGGTAGACATTTAACATGTATTTGCTGAATGCATTAACAAACTATGACCACCACAAGTTTATTTATATTGTGTATGTTATACGTTAAAATTAAATAGCAATCATTTTGCTGATCAAAAAGAGTTAGGTAAAAATAGTGTACATATGATGACTCCAGATATCATTAAAATATAGCGATAATGGATAGTTGATACCTGTCACAACACAGCATTTTATATACTGTTAAGTGAAACTGC
>NW_021900625.1:0-589 GCF_006229205.1 Suricata suricatta
TGTCCCTTGTAGACCCTCAGCTTTGATGGGCAACTGTGTTCAGTCAGAAGGTACTTGCATTGTTTGGGTGTGTATAATTCCCTTCTTTATATTTTATTAAAAATTTTTTTTTAATGTTTATTTATTTTTGAGAGATAGAGATGAGTGTGAATAGAGGAGGGGCAGAGAGAGGGAGACACAGAATCTGAAGCAGGCTCTAGGATCTGAGCTGTCAGCACAGGGCCTGATGCGGGGCTCCAACTCAAAAACCGTGAGATCATGACGTGAGCCGAAGTCAGATGCTTAATCAACGGAGCCACTCAGGCACCCCTCCCTTCTACTTTTTATGGGGAATACTAGCTTTCTGTATATAGTCAGGTTAAAGTACTTCATTCAAACTTCATTTTATTTAAAGTTAAAAGGTGAGTCAATCTAAAAACAAGTACTAGAGAATATAATAATATAGGTTGTAAGTAGCTACGGCAAAATTGTGAACTTGGTGGAGGAGTGGCCCTGTCTTGTGAAATACTGGCATAATATCTACTGTAATTTTACAGAGGTCCCATCTCCTGTTTGAAAGTAGTGGGACCAGATTTGTTTAAGAATTTAG
>NW_021900626.1:0-589 GCF_006229205.1 Suricata suricatta
GGAAATTAAACTGCCAGAGGACAGATGAACAGGATTAAAAAGTTTATTTCACATGCATAGAGAGGGCCTCTTAGACATGAAACAAAACCCCAAGGACGTGGTCAGACCCAGAGGCTTCTACAAAGGACAATAAATATGTAGAAAAGTGATGAGACATTTTAAAAAAGGGTTTTGAGCTTCTGGGGCTTATAAACTGTGGAAAGGTAAATGTATGAGGAAACTAATGACTGATGAGGGCTCAGTAACTTTTGTTGTCACTTCTTTCCAGCGCCATCTTGGAGCTGATGAGTCTAGAGTCCTTTCCAGTGACTCAGTCCTTTTGCCCTTCCCAGGACAAGAGAGGGAAGGGGGTTACCTTCATAATGGGAAATCCATGCCCTGCTTTTAGGCAAGCTGGGAGGGTAGAGAGCTTTTTCTGCAATCTACTCCTCAGTGGTATTCAGTTCAAAAACAATTCTTAGGCCAAAGTGGCATATTTGGGGGTAGCATATTCTGTTCACATTCAGTTTCATGTAAGTTATTGACAGTCTCTCTCCTGCTAGGCTGGAAGCAATCAGAAGGTAAGGACTGTGTCCGTCTTGCCTACCAT
>NW_021900627.1:0-589 GCF_006229205.1 Suricata suricatta
ACCAATCCTACAAGAATGTTAAAGGAGATTCACTGAGTGGAAAAGAAAGACCATAAGGAGAAGTAAGAAAAAGAAGGAAGCACAAAACAGTAAAATTAAGCATATCTATAAAATTCAATCAAGGTAATCACAAAATAATAGAAAGTATGACAATATATACCTGAAACATCGTGGGGGGGGCAAAGAATGGATTCAAACTTAAGCAACCATGAACTTAATATACCTGCTATATGCATAAAACGTTATATACCAACCTAATGGTAAACACAAATCAAAAACCAGTCATAGGTATGCAGAAAATAAAGAGAAAGGAATCCAAGTATATCATTAAAGAAAACCAGCAAAGCATAAGAGAAGAGAGTAAAAAAATAAAGGAAAAGAGAACAAAAATAACCACAAAACAGGAAACAAAATGGCAATAAGTACATACCTGTAAACAATGACCTTGAATGTAAACGGACTAAACACTCCGTTCAAAAGACATATGCTATATACAAGAGACAGATTTCAGACCTAAAGACACATGCAGATTGAAAGTGAAGGGATACAAGAGCATTTCTCATGCAAATGGAAGTGAAAAGAAAACCAA
>NW_021900628.1:0-589 GCF_006229205.1 Suricata suricatta
TTTTTTTTTCCCTGCCTCTCATTTCTACAGAGGCTATAAAATAGGATTGTATTTCCACCGGAGTCTCATTCCACAATGTGTAACCATAAAACACAGAAGCAGAGTTATTAAAGCCTCAAGGGAAAATGTATGAACAAAGTATCAGCCTGATTCATTATGAGCAGTTATTATAAACAGTGGGCTTGCTAGCAAATGACAGGAAAACTAATTTTCATTTGCAACAAAATTACACCACACACATCCACCATGGCTCCCATCCCCTCCCCCACCCCAACCCCAGTATTACTAGAACTCTTTAGAGAAGTCCTGCCATCTTAGAACGCTTTAGGGTTTGTGACTCATGTTCATAAGGGCTTGACTTGAAATTTTTCTAATGATCTCAGTATTGCTTTGATTTTCTGGTGGCTACAAAGTTCACTAGATGCCAAAGAGTACCTGAGCCAACAATTGCTGGGTGCTTCCAACATTCCAGGCACTATGCTAAAAATCACCTCCCAACCAAGAACTCCTGAATAGATATTAACATTTCTACTGAACCAGTGAGGAAGAGGAGGATGAGAAAGGTTACTACTTCCCTTAAGGTCATGAA
>NW_021900629.1:0-589 GCF_006229205.1 Suricata suricatta
CTGGTTCCTTGGTAGCCAGGGGACTGTACAAGAGTATTTTGTTCTTTCTGCAGAAACAAAAGGCAAGATCTACAGATGCATAAATGGAGGTCAGTAAAGCCTTTTGTGTGACCTTAAAAAATAAAAATATTTTGCCAAAAAAATCGTTGAGCTAATCAGAAAGCTGAGATGGCTTCAAACTGACTTGCTGGCCTCTGGGCTGGGAACATTTCTGGTCCTTCATTCCCCAAGGCCAGTGGTCTGCAAATGTCAGAGATAATAAATTAGTTCTGCTACAGATCAAGGGCATTAGGTTAGCAAGCAAGGAAGGTGTTAACTTGAAGCAAGTTAATGCTCAAGATTGGGTGGATTGCTCTTATAGTTGGTTTCTCATTTTTGGTGGAGCCTACGGGACTTTATCCAACTACCAAAATTCATCAAACTATTCCTAAAATGAGCGTATATATTATTGTATGTAAATTAAACCTTAATAGAGCTATTTAAAATCCATATAATAGACTTACTATTAAAAATGAAACATTATACTCTAAGGAAGTTAGAAAATGATGAAGAACTTGAAAGATTTCCAGAAAATAGAATAAATTGTCCA
>NW_021900630.1:0-589 GCF_006229205.1 Suricata suricatta
CCTCACCCAATGCATTTTAAAGAATCCAACAAGTCCGTATTCCCTGACATTTAAGAGCATGAGCTATGGAGTTAGATGTGTGGTGAGTTGGACCTCGACCTTGCCACTGAATCACCAGCTCTTGAGTTTAGCTGGTCAACTTCAGTTTCCTGACCTTTAGGACAGGGGAGAACAAGGCTCTGGCACAGGGTTGTCGTGAGGATTATATGAGTGAGTGTCTACAGAGTTCTTAGCACAGTCCCTGTCATGGTGCACATGTTCAAAAGGGCTGCTACTCTTTCTCATCTTCATCATTGTCCACATCACTGTCATCTCAGAGTAACTTCTACATTATCATTAGACTAAGTTTAGACATATTAATAAGATAAAGTCTGTAAGGGCCCAGGGCAGGCCACCCCAAAATATACCACATTAGCATATGATTTTGAATTGAACACACAGACTCTCTGTCCTCTTAAAGGTGGGAAACAAATCTTGCATATGAGAAATACCCTCCTGGGGCACCTCTCAGTCAGCTAAGCATCTGACTTGATTTCAGCTCAGGCGATGATCTCATGGTCATGAGATCATGAGATCAAGCCCCATGTCA
>NW_021900631.1:0-589 GCF_006229205.1 Suricata suricatta
TGAGCTCTGCATGAGCAGACATCTACAATTCCCAATAAATAGGCCTCTACAGACCTCTTCTTCCCTTCCCGCTGTTCGCCAGACCTTGAGACTCTCCCTCTTAGCATTTGGTTCTGCTTCTCTCTGCTTTGTTTCCCCTCAGAACCCATGCATTGTGGTAATGGGAGCGATGTTTTCAACCTCTTCTGGTGGGAAGAATTCCTTCCTGCTGAACATCTGATTGGATGAACTTATAATAATTTGTATGCGACTCCCATGGACAACCCCTTGGCAGTAGGACTTAAAGACATTACTGTGTAACATTAATGAATCGTCAATAAGGTATAAGATATATTTACATGTATTAGAAATAATTCCCACGGGATGGATACTTCACAGTTGTTATCCATTGAAACTTAATAGCACTGTAGGTATTATTACCCCCCATTTCACGGGCTCAGAGGGGTTCACTCACAGAGCTGCTGAGTTGGAGTTGGGATCTGAATCCATTTGAGTCTGCACTTGATTGCTTTCTACCCCAAGGTGCTACTGCCCTTGGCATAATAATAATTCCTTAAGTACAGCCTTCAGGAAGCCAGTCTTTTCTATA
>NW_021900632.1:0-589 GCF_006229205.1 Suricata suricatta
ATCCCTATTTCGGGGAACATGACGACCTCTGCCCATCGCTCTAGGTCAGTGACCAGCTTGGCTCTGCCTAAACCACAAAGCCTTTTCCTAACTTCCCCGCGTGGGACCACGGCCGGAGCACAATGGCGTTTTGCCAGTAGTAACGGGCTATCCACTGATTTGAACGCAATCAGCTCCTAGAACATTCACTGACTCTGTTGTTAGATTAACCGCCTTCAGAGCTCCCGAAAGGAAAAAGTAATACCAGGCAGTGATATTGATGGGAAAAGCTGATTTTCAGCCGCTTCCAAGAGTGTGGTTTCTTCACCAGGCAGATGCAGAAAACCAGCCTTTCTGATGGAACAGCTCTTCCTGACTGATCAGGAGATTCGGAATTTACAGTTCGGGCCAAGGGGGTGCTGAACCAAGCTTGATTTTCCTCCCCTCGAGAGACTGCCGAGTTTGATCATTTGCTAAAATGGAAACATCAGCAAAGAGTGAAATTTCCTCTGGTCGGCTCCCAGCCACGTGAAGACGGATACTCGGTGCGTGCGCGGCGCATCAGTCGTGCCTGCCAGGCTCCTTGTCCAACAGCCCCCTCAGGAGTCCC
>NW_021900633.1:0-589 GCF_006229205.1 Suricata suricatta
AGGAAATCGATACCTGCACTTTAACTGGCTTCATGGGGATAAAAAACTCTCGACCTGATGAATCAATAATCAATTTTTAGTACTCTAGAAGGCTGAATGAAAAACTACAGTTAAACTATTGAAAATTAGCTTCTGTCAGTCCAGCGTGGTCCAGTTATACAGGGCAGGGTGGTACTTGGTGTTGAAAAATGGACCTATCGGCCTGGGGACCTGGGAGAGGGGAGGGAGGCTGGCCAAGTCTGCAAGGGCCATCTCCTGGCCCATTCCTCCTAAACAAGTTCAAAGAAAGGGATACCAACCCACCAAGAGGATTCTGGAATTTCCACTGCTTCTTTTGGGTCTAGCAAAGCACAAGATGAACAAAGTTTCCATATTTAAGCCGATTATTCAACACCAGGCAACTAGTAGGCAGATTTTGACTGAGAAATCAGACCCTTAGAACTCTGTTCTAGCCAACTGCATGGGATCACTCCAGTCTACTTATTGTCATTAAAATACTACTACTTTGATGGCTTAATTTTGTGTCACTTGACTGGGTCATTAGGTGTCCAGATATTTGGTCAAACATTATTCTAGATGTTTCTGTGAG
>NW_021900634.1:0-1345 GCF_006229205.1 Suricata suricatta
AAAAAAAGAAAAACAAAACTAAAAATAACATTTTAGAACCAGACAGCTTCAACAGTGAATTTTACCAAATATTTAAGTAAGTGTTAGTATCTATCACTCTCAAATTATTCCCCAAAAAAGTGAATAGGAAGAAATACTTTCAAACTCACTTTTGCAAGACTGCCATTATTCCGATAGCAAAACAAGGCAAAACATCACAAAATAGAAAATTGTAGGATAATATTCCTGTGATGAACATATATGTAAAAACCCCCAACAAAATGTTACCAAATTCAACAATACATTAGAAGTCAGACACCATGATCAAGTGGGATTTATCTCAGGGATGCAAGGATGGTTCAACATCTACAAATCAACATGATACTCCATAATAACAAAAACAATAAAAATTCTATGATCCTCTCACTAGATCCAGAAAAAAATATTTGAAAATTGAACATCCATATGTGATAAATACTCTCAACAAAGTGGTTCTAAAATATACCTCAATAAAATGAAGGCCATTTCTGAGAAGCCCATAGCTAACAACATACTAAATAATGAAAAGCTGAAAGCTTTTCCTCTAAGATCAGGAACCTTTATTCAACATAGTGTTGGAAGTTCTAGCTATAGCAATTAATCAAGAAAAAGAAATTGGCAAGGAAAAAGAAAAGTATCACTATTTGCAGATGACATGTTAATATATACAGGAAACATTAAAGATCCCACCAAAAAAAAACTATTAGAATAAATTCAGTGAAGTCACAGGACCAAAACTGGACAAACAAAAAATTGGCTGCATTACTATACACTAATAATGAGCTATCAGAAAAAAAATCAAGAAAACAATCCCATTTACAATAGCACCAAAAAGAATAACACATCTAGGAATAAACTTAACCAAGGATGTGAAAAACCTGTAATCTGAAAACTATAAGACAACAGTGAAAGAAATTGAAGATAGCACTCAAAATAATGCAAAGATATTCCATGCTCATGGATAGGAAGACTATTGTTAAAAAGCTCATCCTATCTAAAGCAATCTATGAAGTCTATGCAATCACTAGCAAAATACCAACAGCATGTTTCACCGAACTAGAAAAAATGATCCTGAAATTTATATGAAACCACAAAATGTCCTGAATAGCCAAAGCAATCTTGAGGAAAAAAAAAAAAAGCTGGAGATTTCACAATCCCTGATTTCAAGATATACTCCAAAGCTACAGTAATCCAAACTGTATGGCACAGTCACAAAAATAGACACATAGGGGGTGCTTGGGTAGCTCAGCTGTTAAGCATCTGGCTTCAGCTCAGATCATGATCTCATGGCTTGTGAGTAGGAGCCTCTCATAGGGTTGTGGACTGA
>NW_021900635.1:0-589 GCF_006229205.1 Suricata suricatta
AAAAATGGGCAAAGAATGTCAATAGACACTTCTCCAAAGAAGATATACACACATGAAAAAGTGATCAACATGGTTAGTCATTAGGAAATAGAAACGAAAACCATAATGATATACTTCTTCAAACCCATGAGCATGATTTAAGTTAAAAACACAGATAATGACAATTGTTCACCATGATGTAGACAAGCTGGAATCCTTGTCATTGCCAGTGGGAATGTGCAGTGGTGTGGCAGCCATATTGGATAATGGTTTGGCAGTTCCTCAAAATGTTAAACATGGAGTTACCAGCAATTCCACTTCTCACTATATACCCAAGAGAACTAAAAACATATTGTACATCAATGTTTATATCAATAATAGTCATAATAACCCAAACCTAGAGGAATCCAAATGTCTATCAACTTATGATTGAATACACAAAATGCGATATGGCCATACTACAGACTACTATTCTCCCTTAAAAAGGAATGGGGTATTGCTGGGTCATAGGGGAGTTCTATGGATAGTTTTTTGAGGAGTCTCCACACTGTTTTCCAGAGCGGCTGCACCAGTTTACATTGCCACCAACAGTGTAGGAGGGTGCCCGTCT
>NW_021900636.1:0-589 GCF_006229205.1 Suricata suricatta
GGTTAAGATTTTAGTCCTAATTATAAAGGAGAATCCATCGGATTTGGAAGTGTCATGGGAAAATAGCTAATCTCATCCATCACATGTTTCTCTCACTTCCTTCCATTCAATAAAAGTAAGAAAGAAAATAATTTTATCTAGGATGGTGCAATCCTATAATAATTTCTGTAAATTTGAAATTCATATACAACATTAAACCTAGACCTAAAGCAACATAACTGTGTTAACATTTAAAAACTCAGTGACACACATTTCTTACAGGTTTTATTAATTTTTCTTTTATCAGGAATTCTATGGAATCAAAACTTTTTTCATCTGGAAATGTTATTATACTTGAATGATAGTCCAGAAAAAAGGATCTCCGGTGTCCATAGTTGAAAGGAGTTCTGATGTCTATGGTTGACTCTATCTTTCCTCTTTTGTCTGTTTACCACAATTTTTCTGTACTTCCTCAATTGGTCTAACTTGGACTTTCTCCAGATGTGAAATTCTAGCCTCAAAGCCATCTCCCTACTTGCTATGAGTGACCTGAGACCCCATCAATCTTGCCAAAAGCATGGAAAACTCTTTACTTAGTTCAGCAAAAAAA
>NW_021900637.1:0-589 GCF_006229205.1 Suricata suricatta
TTTGGACGAACCATATACTGAGTACCTATTTCTTTCAAAACTCTCTCTCCTCTCCCTCTGCCCCTGGAGCTCATGCAAACCTCTTTCAGGCAAACCTCTTTATCCAAGAGCTAAAAGCATCCCAAAGAAGGTCTGTCAGTCTCCCCAGTATTTGCATTCCGTTCCTTCACCATGTACTCACAGGGGACCCCTGGTAAGGGCTCATGTCTGAAAATAATGACTACTTCAACCTATTAAGTGCTTATTACGTACCCAAGCGTCCAGCTGGGCACTGCGCTTACAGGATCTCATTTTATGGTACGAAAATACAGGATTCAGTAGGCAGAGAGGGAAAGGATAGGACCTGAGGTCCCTGGGTGGGGAAAAACACATGTTTTGGAAAAATGCTGGGAGTGTCTGACCACAGCAAACCCCCTGGGGCATAAGGTTCGTCTTAAGAATGTAACAGAGACCACCTACTCCCCATCAGGTTTCCTCGGGAATTTGACAAAAGACCTAACTAAAAATAAGTAGACCATAAGACATATGACCCACAGGAATGATGTGGCCAGAGACCACCCCTCATACAATAGAAACGAGCCATTCAGGA
>NW_021900638.1:0-589 GCF_006229205.1 Suricata suricatta
GCCGTGGCGCACCCTCAGAGCCTGCCCTGCGTCTCTCACTGTTTCTCAGAGACAGCATATGGCATCCTGGGAGGGTTTCTGGAATATCAGGCAGTTCTTTGAAAACAAGGAGTTAGAGCCACATCTTCTGACCGAGAAAGATGTCTGTGCTATTTTATGAAGTGCAAATTGCATAGGAATCATCTACAAAGTGAAAAATTTTTTAAAAATCCTCAGCATAATACTTCTAAAAAACCTATTAAATAAAGAAGGGATCATGGATACACCTCTCAGTATCAGCAGCACATACGCAGAGATGACAGTTAATGACTCTAGCACAGAAACAAAACATCTAAAGGAACCTAAGCATGTTCCTTAAAAATGTGGTGGAACTCACTGAATTCCTACCTCCCACGTTGGTTTTGGGATATAGAGAAAAGAGCAGGAGCTTCCCAGCTCAGCTGCTAAGTCAGAAGAGGGTGGCTAAAGAAAGGTTCAGGCTGATTTGCCTTACGAACGGAGCTGAGCAGCTAACTAAGGCTGACAGTGGGTTTCAGAAACATCCCAAGAAGCCGAGATTCGGATTTTCTCAGGGCTGCACAGGCCGTTC
>NW_021900639.1:0-589 GCF_006229205.1 Suricata suricatta
CCCTCACGGAGGGCCAGTGGCTCCTGGCCCACACACAGCCCCATGGGGCAGGAGGACTGAGAGGGAAGAGGGGGCTCGGGCCCACCCCTGGGGGGCTCCAAGTCTGGAGGTGTGCCTGGTTTGAAAGGGAAACTTGAGTCCCTTTCCTCATGGTCTGATGGAAAGATAAAGTTCACAGAACTTCTAAAAACAAAGGTCAAAGCACATGACAGGGTAGTGTGCTCACACATCAGTGTAAAAGCCAGCACCAAAAGCTGAGACAGATGCGGAGGCCAGAAACATGCGGGTGAGGGCTGGGCAGACAGGGCTTTTAGAAAGTGGAAAGCAGACTGGGAGGTAGCTGAGGAAATGTGGTGAGCAGGAGGAATGAATTAATAGGTACATGATCATTTTTCTCCTTTCCTGAGCACTACTGAATACATTCTCTCCTTTGAGCACCTTAACCTTGTGATAGAAAGAATAAGTGTACCTTCCTTTGTATGGATGTAGAAATAGAGACCCAGGGCAGGTGACATGATTTACTAATGATCAGAAGACTGCTAGTGACAAAGCCAAAACTAGTACCTTCCTCTCTGGGACTCTACTCTAA
>NW_021900640.1:0-589 GCF_006229205.1 Suricata suricatta
GAGAAATGTCTGCCCACTGGATTACTTGGTTTTGAAAAACAGCTTGAGAATTAAGGAGATGTGCCGGCAGAGAACACGGGAATGGTGGGAGAGGCAGAGGGCCTCTCAGGTTATTCTTTGAACAAACAAGCCCACCCCCACAACTGCCCCATCGGCTGGCTCCCGGCTCAGACAGCACAACCCCCACGGATTCCGTCACAGAGGAGAGTGGAAGAAGCTCAAGGATTCACTCTGGAGGATGTGCTGTCACCAGCAAAACAAAGAAGGGACACACAGCACACTCCTCTGGACGGCTAGAACCTGGCTGGATTCATTCTCTTCCGCAAAGACGCTTCCTGAATGGCGACAAGTATCCGGTGTTGATTTGATCAAAACCCAAGGAACTAGGGGGCCCCTGGGTGGCTCCGTTGGTTGAGCGTCCAACTCTTGATTTCGGCTCAGGCTTGATCTCATGGTTCGTGGGTTCAAGTCCTGCCTCAGGCTTTTCACTGAGAGTGTGGAGCCTGCTTGGGATTCTCATTCTCTTTCTTTCTCTCTTCCCTTTCCTTGCACTCTTGCTCTCGAAATAAATAAATAAACTTAAAAAAAA
>NW_021900641.1:0-589 GCF_006229205.1 Suricata suricatta
GTAGGGCAGAGAACTGGGAACTAGCCCCCATTCAGGACTGGGAAATCCAAAGGACTGTACTCTAAGAGCATCGGCGACCCAGAAACAAACCGGCCCTTGCAAGTCCTAGATGCTGGCTTTGAATTCCCCGGGGAAACAACAAAGTCTTAAGCCTGAAAACCTAGCTACCATGATCTGAGAGCACTAATGCCCCATATGGCTGGCAGAAGCTAACTAAAATACCAGCTGAAGGAAGATGACGTCACTTTAGGCATCAACTAATTTGCAAAGATAATGTTCCAAACAAATGTTCAACCTACCGTCAAAGATAACCAGGCACAAAAACATAAAGACATTTATAGATGATAGATAGATAGATAGATGGATAGATGGATAGATAGATAGATAGATGATAGATAGATGATAGATAGATGGATAGATAGATGGATGGATGATAGATAGATAACCAGGCACACAGGTGACAACATAGTCACAGGCCAGCAGAAACAACAGATATGAAAAACAGATCCTTGAAATATGGAGTGATGAGATCCCCGTGTAAAACAAATGTGGGCGTTGTTTTTCATACATGGAATCCCACAGCATATAC
>NW_021900642.1:0-589 GCF_006229205.1 Suricata suricatta
ACCCACCTAGTGCATCTTCCACCCACCTCCCCCCAGCAACCCTCAGTTTGTTCTCTTTCATTAACAGTCTCTTATGGTTTGCCTTCTTTTTCCCCCCTTTTCCCTATGTCCATCTGTTTTGTTTCTGAAATTCAGTCAAATGAGTGAAATCATATGGTATTTGTCTTTATTCGACTGACTTATTCTGTTTAGCATAATACACTCTAGCTCCATCCCTGGCATTGCAAATGGCAAGATTTCATTATTTTTATGGCTGAGTATAGATTATCAATCTATTGGTGTACATACCAATCTATCCATTGTATAGATATACCACACCTTCCTTATCCATTCATCTGTCAGTGGACATTTGGGGTCTCTCCATTATTTGGCTATTATTGATAATGCTGCTATAAACTTAGGGGTGCATATGCCTCTTTGAATCAGTATTTTTGTATCCTTTGGGTAAATACCTAATATTGCAATTGCTGGGTTGTAGGGAAGTTCTATCAAATATCTTCTCCTCACAATTCTGCCAATCCTCCAACTCAGTCTTTCTCTTTTCCCTGTGTTTCCCCCACAGACTTAAGATTTATTGTTTTGAATACTA
>NW_021900643.1:0-589 GCF_006229205.1 Suricata suricatta
GCTGTGAGACCGAACTTAGGCCCGGCGAGCCTAAGCCGTAATAAAACTGCCCTTTGCTTTTACATGCGTGCCTCGGTCTCCCTGGTGGTTTCTGGTTTTGGTGTGATATTAAAATCTTGGGCATTACAGCAGCACTAGACAAAACTACAGGTCTTCTTTCAACAAGGGCAGGGTTTTTCTGCCAATCTCACCACTTGGCCCAAAGACACCTGGGACAAGACCCTGCGCCTTGAGGATGAGCAGAGCCCAAGGAGGGGCAGTTCAACTGCTGCTCCCAGATTTACCAATCAGATCTCTCCTGAGCAGGAGGATGTAAGGAAGCAGAGAGGGGCCAAACCTAACTAACATCCCTTCATTGGGGTACATTAGGGATAAGTGTGATTGTGATATTGAAGCAGTTTATTACAGGGAAGTTACCACCTCTGCCCCCAAATTCTTCAATGTTTGGTTCTCTGGGCCCATTGTGGTTACCCATGATGCCTGTGGTCACCCAGAAGTGGGACTGTACCCTTCAGCACCCCTAACTCCAGCTGCGGCTCTATTATAGATCTCCCTGGGCAGACAGTGTGGACTTCTGCCCCATAAGTTT
>NW_021900644.1:0-589 GCF_006229205.1 Suricata suricatta
TGTCTTCTTTAAAATTTTCATTAAGTGTCATTAGCCAGTTCCCTGTCATTTCACTCCTATGTTAAGTCTTTTTATTAAACTTCCTCTGTTCAAATTTTAGGTGATGTCTATGCCCTGATTGAACCTGACTAATATAATCCCATTATATTTAAAACTTGCTAAATTTTCCAACCTTAAACAGATCTATCGGAAGTAAATAAATACCCAGTAAAAATACCTATTGAATGCATGAGAGATCAGAGGTAAATGTTTCATTTCTGGATAACAAAACTTAGAGGACTATGTGTCCGCTCTCTGCCCTAATTATAACCCTATTTATAAATCAACAGTAAGATTTGTGGACAGTATATTTAATTTCTGTGGGTCTTTTCTCCCATACATAAAGAAAATAAGACTGACATCAAAGTTCTACTTCAATTCTAATATGCTGATTCTAAATCATAATATTTTGAAAATTTATCATATAGCCATCTTTTTCACTGGCATTATGAATAGATTTTTAAAAATACAGTATCCTTGATTCTGGATGTAGAATGTTAACATCAGGTGCATCCTAAACAACCATGAATTTGGTAGTGTATTTAGCTTA
>NW_021900645.1:0-1345 GCF_006229205.1 Suricata suricatta
CTCAGGGGATCAGACAGATGGAACATGCTACCTCAGGGTCAACAAGGTGCCTTTCTTCTGCTAATTAACTTCCCTCCAGGAAAATTCACTCTGCAGAGGTGGTCTATAGGCCTATTTACCTGTTTACCTTCCAGTCCTGTGAAAGCAGATTTCCTCTTCTGTACTTTGCTGAGGGCACTTTTGCCCATTTACCTAATCTCAGACACTTTAGTCCTAAACCTTGTTAACCCATTGGTGCAAGCTCAGAGAATTCCTAAATTTATCCCCCCCAAAATCTCAAATGCATTATGTTTAAAACCAGGTATTTTATATCCCTTCTCGTGATCTTAATCTAACTTGTCACATGCAGTCATTCAAGGAAAGGAATTATAGCTGATTTGACTCTCCCTTTTCACTTATCTCTTCATGTTAATTGTGGAGTCTACTTTAAAAATGTTTCTTAAAACCACCCTCATCTATGTGCACTGAGTCAGTTTCCGGATTTGGGCTCTTAATCTTTCACACAAGTCTCTTGCAACACCCTTCCCACTCGTCCTTCCCGTTGCCAGAGTGAACCCAGCTCATGCACTTTCTTAGATGCACTTGGCCATGGGTTCTAATTTTTGCTATTTATATACTCTGATATAAACCACATTCCTATACACCACAGAGAGAACATTTCTATTTCTTTGAAGAAAGTTTATGAAAGGCCACATTGTTGTAGCACTGCTTGTCCAGCAATATCCAGTATGACAGCTGCATCATGGCCATGGAATAACTCAAACGTTCCTGACCTCATGCTTTATACCACCCACTTCCCTGTCACTTATGAAGTATGACATGCCATGTGATATTCTTGGTGCCCATATGCATGCATTCTGCTAGATTGAGAAGGTTATACAGTTGTGAGCCAGAGATAGGCAGGGTGCTGTTGGTTTTTACATTCTTGCCTACTGTAACAAAGGTTTCCACTGCTTCCAAATAGGACTTTGTTTCCCCAGCATTCACTTTGAAAGTGTCTGGGGAGAGACGGGCACCCTCCTACACTGTTGGTGGCAATGTAAACCGGTGCAGCCGCTCTGGAAAACAGTGTGGAGGTTCCTCAGAAAACTATCCGTAGAACTCCCCTATGACCCAGCAATAGCACTGCTAGGGATTTACCCAAGGGATACAGAAATGCTGATGCATAGGAGCACATGTACCCCAATGTTCATAGCAGCAATGTCAACAATAGCCAAAACATGGAAAGAGCCTAAATGTCCATCACCTGATGAGTGGATCAAGAAGATGTGGTATATATATACCCAATGGAGTATTACATGGCAATGATAAAGAATGAAATCTGGCCATTTGTACCAAAGTGGAT
>NW_021900646.1:0-589 GCF_006229205.1 Suricata suricatta
ACACACTAAAACTTTGAAACAAAGAAATAGACACAACTTATACTGTATGATATAAATGCAGTCCTCAAACATGTGTGTGCCTCTGTCGGCACCTTCAGTTCACAGTTCATCTGGCAGGAATAGAGTGTTCACAGTGGTTCTGTGAAACATATGCCACCTTATTACCTCAAAGGAAGAAAGGATGTAAAGTATATAACTGTTAAAAATGATCTTACTGAAGAAAGCAGAATCTCACCTAAGCCAGAACCATTTACCCCACCTCCTTCTCTCATCTGAAGTACCATTATGAACACTTCCCTGTCCACATGGTAACTGTGGCATTTATTGCAGGGGCTGCTGACATTCACGGATGTGGCCAAGGAATTCCATCAGGAGGACTGGGGATGCCTGCGCCTCCATCAGGGGGAAGTGTACAGGGATGTGATGCTAGAGAGCTATGGACACCTCCTCTTCTTGGGTGATGATGACCTCCTGTATGTAAGCTAGCATGAGTTGCCTCCATGGTGAGTGACATGTAGAGAATGCATAGGTGGAATTGTCACTCAAAGGAAACTTTGCAACGAATGAGGGGATTGGGGGAACAACTACC
>NW_021900647.1:0-589 GCF_006229205.1 Suricata suricatta
ATTCTCTGCTACTTATAACCCTAATCCAGCTTGTGTGATGCCACACTTGGAAGAGCTCTGAATGAATCTTAGCACTCTGTACTCAGAGTTGAGTCTGTTCTAGAGCAGAACCGCAGAGCTGGCTTTTAAAAACAGACTTATCTAGGGGCTCAGTCTGTTAAAGCTCCAACTCTTCATTTCAGCTCAGGTCATGATTTCACGGTTCATGAGTTGGAGCCCCACATACATGGGGGTTTGGAATTTTCTCTCTCCAACCTTTGCCAACTCACATGTGCATGCTCTCTCTCTCTCAAAATAAAGAAACAAAAATAAATAAATAAATAAATAAATAAATAAATAAATAAATAAATAAATAAAATAAAGTGGCTTAGATCCAGTCAAGATGAATATCTAAGTTTTTGGAAATTTTGAAACTGTCCCATTCTTGCAACACTTTCTTACTCAGTGGCCAACATGCTACAAAGGTTGAGGGACAGTAGGAATTGAATAAAGTGGTCTAGGCTGATGGGGGTGGTGGTGGTGGTGGAAGGCTGATGGTGAGAATCCTGTGCTCAGAATCAACCTTTCATTTTGTTTTTTCCACTCCGCT
>NW_021900648.1:0-589 GCF_006229205.1 Suricata suricatta
GGTTCAGGTCATGATCTCACAGTTCGTGGGTTTGAGCCAGGCATCAGATTTCTTCGCTGACAGGGCAGAGCCTGCTTGGGATTCTCTCTATACCTCTCTTTCTCACCCTCCCGTGTCTCTCAAATCAATCTCTCTCTCTCAAAATAAATCTCTCTCTCTCAAAATAAATAAACTTTAAATATATATATCAAACTGTACACCTTAAATATATGCAATTCCTACGTGTCAGACTGTAATAAGGCTGAAAAAAATAGGATCACCTCACATTTAATGCGGATTTCCAACATGTTCACTGTGCTAGGAACACGGTATCAGTGGAAAGCCTGGGTGGCTCAGTCAGTTAAGTGTTCTACTTCGGCTCAGGTTATGATCTCATTGTTGGTGAGTTCGAGCCCCACATTGGGCTCTGTGCTGACAACTCAGAGCTTAGAACCTGCTTTGAATTCTGTGTCTCCTTCTCAGTCCTTCTCCCATTCATGCGCGCTCTCTCTCTCTCTGTCTCTCTCTCTCTAACATAAATAAATAAAAAGAATCTTATATTCATATTGATAGTCTCATTCAATACAGCAACTTAAAAGTTATTGACAGT
>NW_021900649.1:0-589 GCF_006229205.1 Suricata suricatta
TGCCTGGAAATGCACACAGGATCCCTATATGCTATGGACTAGAGCTGAACAACAAATCCTTTTTGTTACAATCTTATCTTAAATCTCTTTTAAATGCATTCATCTCTTCATGTTATTAAGTAAACTAGGGTCAACTTAACTGTACCTTTCTTAAGCGGTTAAGGAACTGTAGTGTTTTTCAATCATTTTGAGTGAGGTTCTATTTTTTACTTCCTTTGTTTTTAGCTACAGATCACTGCAAGAACTTTCTACGGAGTGGAATGGTATATACTGATCGCTAGCTTGAGTGAGATACACAAAGTACAGGGAAGCTACCTGATATATATGCAAAATTCTACTGAAGGATTAAGCTAGGCTAGGAAAAAAAATAAGGGGTCTGAGGCTAAACCATACATCCCTCCCTTCCACCTCCACTTGTATTTCAATGAACTTCACTTTGGAGATGCTTTATCCAGGGATGCTATAGTATATTCATTCATCGGACAGAAATCTACTTAATTCCATGCTAAGAGCAGGATAGATACATATGTGAGCAAAAGACACAACCCTGCCTTTAACGTTCATCTGGTCTGGGATAAAAAACAGCACC
>NW_021900650.1:0-589 GCF_006229205.1 Suricata suricatta
GGATCATTTTAAGACTGAAGGTTCTCAGTCACTGTCACCTTCTAGGCATTACATACATGAATCTGACACTTGGCCTCAAAAGAGTATCAATTACAAAATAGGAATAATTGGTTATCCCGACATGCATTACTTTTAGATTCATAAAAGGCTGAGCATGGTGGTAGCCAGGAGATTGGGTTTTTTGCTTGTTTGTTCCTCTTATGTATACGGATGTTTAGAATATTTGGGAAGTTATATGTGAGGTAGGCCAACGGATGGATTCAAAGTCTGATCTGGGTTAAGAATGATGACTTATATTTGGATTGATTTATTTTCATTTGCTTTACTGATAAACCAAAAAATGAAGAAAGAAATGATATATTGAGTACAGATACTAGTTAAGTATATGGAAATGGATTCCTGAACTCTTCCAAGTTCTCATAAGTAAAATCACAAATGTTTAGCAACACACAGAGATATGTGATCACAATTCAAAACAACAAATTTCCCTGCCTATTGTCTTGAATAACATGGAGTTTTAGAAAGACTTCAAAAATTTCAGATCTGATAAAACAGCTGCTTTTAAATAAATAAATAAATAAATAAATAA
>NW_021900651.1:0-589 GCF_006229205.1 Suricata suricatta
TTTTTTTAAGACATTCAGCTTTTCTGAACCAGTACCTTTCATGAGAGGTGGAGTTTGAGAAGGAGAGATATATTGGGGAAGAAGCTTGAATAATATTAAAAGATATATTTCTTTAATATATGTTGCCATGAATTGATAACCAAACTTTATTGTACCATGTTTATTATCTTTGAGACATAAATTCATCATTTTTAAACTTAGAAGAATATTATGGAACATACAAGCAATTGTAACACCTTCTAACATTTGAATACAAAGCTGAAACTGTTCTTGCTGGAGAATTCCTAGTTTCATTAAATCATAGAAAATGAGTTTTATGAACAATCCTCCAGATGGGCAAATGTTCACATGCCACACAGTGTTCACAGATTTATATGAAAAGCAATCTATAACCATATGCATATCAGAAATGAGAAGATGAATCTTCAAATATACACGGATTGCCGTTAGCTATACAGCTGTATGAATTTGACGTTTTCCTTCCAGTGGCTTTCCTTGATGCTCCCTTACATTTTGTCAGCTAGAGTAATTGATAGTGATTAACCTTTACAAGAAATTAAGCTGCTAGACACAAACAGTTTTTTTTTTT
>NW_021900652.1:0-589 GCF_006229205.1 Suricata suricatta
TTTTTTTTTTGAGAGACAGCATGAGCAGGGGAGGTCAGAGAGAGACGGAGACACAGAATCCGAAGCAGACTCCAGGCTCTGAGCTAGCTGGCAGCACTGATGCGGGGCTCGAACCCACGAACTGTGAGATCATGACCTGAGCCGAAGTCAGACGCTTAACTGACTGAACCACCCAGGGGCCCCTCAGTACCTTTTCTATCTTGCTCCCTGCTACACAGCAGGCTATCAATAAATAGTTACTGAACAAATGATTGAACACATAAATAAGTGATTCAATAAATATTATGCCTAATTACACATATAGAGGAGTTAAGATGACGTAGAAGTAGGGAGACACTAGGATTACACAAATAGATGAGAGAAAATAATTTGAAGTTATAATTTATGGTGAATTTTCCCATCTTACGTGCATGGTAATAAATGAACCCTATTATTCTACTTACTGCTAGACAGAGGGCGGCTCTTTGAGCTTTCAAAACCTAAGTAACATATCAATTATTCATATGCCCACATACAATGCTTACAAACCAGTTGGGACACCTCTCATCTTGAGGCATGAGCACATCAACAAAACTGTATGTTAGTGATT
>NW_021900653.1:0-589 GCF_006229205.1 Suricata suricatta
TTGTTGTTGTTGTTTTAATGTAGTTTGTTTTAACCTCTGGTCACTTTGATGAATTATTTATTCATTTACTTTCTCACAGTGGAAGTTGAATGGAAGCCATTTTCTGATGTCTCCTCCCACACAGGACATCATTCCTTCCTGTGTAGTTCTTCAGGTATCCCTTGGAATATCTCTCCTTTAACCTCTGTGCCCTTGAAGTACACTTTGGGTTTTTTTCTGGGTCTCATTTGGTTCATCTTCTCCTGCTTTCAGCCTGTTGGGAAAGGAGGCTTTTCCTGTGGTCCTGCTCTTCTCCTGCAGTTGTTTTCCAGCCGCACATTCTCTCTGCTCTCCCCTCCTTGTCTCCCTCACCTGGGATCATAGACAAGAGTGTCTCCCCTGACGTGTCCTTGTCCTTTTGTCTGTAACCCCCCCTCTCTGCCCTGCCCAGCTCCTTATGTGTTTTCCTTTGCCTTTTCCATCTCACCTCAGCCCAAATCACTCTTTATCTCTCCCCATTCCGTCCTGGAGGCCCCCTCTCTGCTCCCACCCAACTTAGAATCTTGGCCATACTAATTTGGGTGAATGTTACCATGTCCAGCTTTTTCTG
>NW_021900654.1:0-589 GCF_006229205.1 Suricata suricatta
AGTGGGGACACCGTCCCCGCCCAGACTAAGTTGGCGACACACAGGACCCAGGAATACCAACTGACTGTCCTTCAGTCTGGCCTCCACGAGGACTTTGGTCAGATCACCTGGGCGTGGTCCGCAGACTACCTAGAAAGGGAAATACTAGGGGTGCCACGGTCTCCTTGGGAGTGGTGGAGGGGGTCTTACTCTGCCAGAGTTGCCCCTCTGGTGAGGCATCCCTCCACTCACCGCCACCGTCTTGTCAGGGATCTGAGTGAAGCACCTGGGAAGCACCTGTAGCCCTGGTGGTACCGGCAGATACCTTCCACCATGGCCGTGATGGCTGTAGGGCCCCCTGAGGGCAGACTAGACCCGCCTCAGAAGATGATCAGGAAGTTGCTGGCTGTTGACTTTCTGCACTTCCTTGAGAATGCAGTTCTGTGGTTTGTTCACCTTTCCCGACAGGCAGCAGCGTCCAGGGCTTTGTTGGGAGACGATCTTGTGGACCTGGTGCTGGGCTCTGTTTCCAGCCATGAACCTGTGTAGTCAGGCACTGACAGCAGGGAGGAGACCTTGCTACTGTCCACTCAGTGGAGCTCGTGGTATG
>NW_021900655.1:0-589 GCF_006229205.1 Suricata suricatta
CTCTCTCTCTCTCTCTCTCTCTAGCTCAAAAAATGAATAAACAAATAATTTTTTTGAATAAAAATAGAAAAAAGAAGCAAGACTGTGTACTTTTTGTTATGTTGTTAGAATGTTTTAAAGACCACTTGCAAGTAATTAGCATTCTAAAATGCAGGTACTAGAAGAGCTCCTGACCTTTGTTCTGGGGAGCCAGGCCTCACGGGAGGTGGGGTGTGGGAAGGGGGGGTGCGCTAGAGGCTACCATCGCTAGCAGAGAGATAAATGTGCGGGCCAGTGTGGCCAGGGAAGCGCCACGTGATCCTGAGCTCAGGTTCCTCAGCCTGCTGAGGAAGTCATGCTTGGATTTACCTGCTTCCTGCGGCTGCGAGTTCTCTGTTCCAACCCAGCAAGGCTCTTGCTTGCCAGTTGGCTACACTGAACAAAGCTGATTACATTTCAGGAACTTGCCCTGTCCAATAAACTTTCCAGCCCAGGCTTCAGTATAAACTAAAAGAAACTAGGCTTGTATTCAACTGAGTCTGAAGCACAGTTGGGGTAGTAAGGCCTGGCAAGTGCCTCCCAGTGAAGTCATGCCTTCTCCATGCTCCAG
>NW_021900656.1:0-2856 GCF_006229205.1 Suricata suricatta
ACCTTGGACGCTGGTCTTCAGGGGTCTCAGCACCGAGACGATGCTTTGTTTGGTGTGTTCTGCAGCTAGCCAGGAAAGAGACTAGGGGAGAAAGAAAATCAAGGCTCGTGGTAGAAATAGAGAAGGAACAGGGAATAGTGGAGGAGAGAAAAATAGGGTCACAGACTGTCCTTGGGGTGTGGATCATGAAAATCAAAAGATGTCCCCCAGAAATGGAGCCTTCGGCTTGATTCATACAGACAATGACTGTTCTCAGATAGCCTCGGACAAATGCTCCGACTTTTAGGGCCATGGTCGTTATTTTCTCCCTTCAGAGCTGGCCAGACTCGCCAGGGGACTCCATTGGGTTCAAGGGCACCTTTGTCTTTGCTATGAGGAAGGTCATGAAGCAGAGACCCATGGGACTGGGGCCCAGCTGCCCTCCAGGCTGACTAGCTCCAGTCTTTGCTCACCAGCCCACTTTGTCCTCAGTTCTTTACCCAAAGCTGGAGATTAAAATGAAACATTATTGCCATCTCCAGCACCCCCCCCCTTTATCTTCTGATTCCCCTGTACCTGGAAATTTCAAATAACCTAAAGGGAAGAATGCTCTAAGGGAATCAAAATGTATTGAAAAAAATCTAGTCAGAAGAGTTTTAGCGTTGTCAGAGTATACAGAGATGGTAATAGAAACATTTAAAAATGGATACAAGGCAATTAACATACAACAAAGCTACTATTTCCATTCAGAAAGTGAAGGTGATTTTAAAACCAATTGTGATGGCGTAAGTAACTTGACCTATGGAAGAAAACAAAGATGGACATTTGTTCTCAACCATGTTAAAAATCAACTTCCGGATACACTCGTGACTTAGGTACAAAATATAAATTCATAAAACATGTAGTTGCAATTAATAAAAAAACTCAGAAAAAAATTTACTTGGAAACTAATGCATATTTAGAGCAATGCAGGTTTAAAACAATACTCTTAAATAAAAGTTTGCAAAAACACAACATCTTAAATGTACACAAACAGAAGGAAAATATCCACCTGAAAATTAGAAATGAACCACTCTGAGATGATGTAAAGGGACTGCTTCAATCAATCGCTTCATTGTTTGAACCAAGAACAGTGTCTTCAAGCAATTTTGGTTCTTTGCGCTCCTCAGGAGGCGCCACAGTAGTTTTGTGCGGTCACCCACGGTTTCCCAGCAGTCTTTGAACATGTTTCCTCATAAATTAAATCACTCCAAAGAGTGTCACTTCTAGCATGTGGTCCAATTTGGACCTGAAGTAAGAATTCCATCAGTGACTCATTTTTGTCCATTGGAAACTGAAACCTCTAGCGATCCGACATGCTCTAGGGCTCTCTAAAAATATACTTGGTGAAATAAGTAAGACACAGAAAGACAAATGCCTTATGATCTCATATATATGTGCAATCTAAAAGAAACCCAAAACTCAGAAAATGTTTTATATTATTATCCTCAATTTAAAAATATGGCATGCTTTTAAGAGTCGAAAAAAGTTTATGAATTCTTTTTCTTTTAAAAGTATTTCTGTTCTATATCTGTCACAGAATTTTATCCCAATATTTGCATTTTTATGCATAAAGCTGTGATTAATTACCCCATTGTACTAGTCTAAAACAAAAATGTGTAAAATTGAGATGATTTTTAGTTATTTCAAGTGTTTTCGAGTCTACTTTAAATGTGTTTCTGCTTGTTTGAGTAGTCATTCAATGTAATAGCATGCAAGCAGACAGTAAATATATAATTTTTCATAGGTACAGGATGTGAAAAATAAAATTATACTGGAACTTAATGAAAGGGACGGACACCCCACCACCATTTAAGTGATTATGTGTCTGCAGATGAAATGGAATGTAGCAGAATAGAAAGGGTTTGGAAAAGATAGTGACACGATCAGTAATTTGCAAAAAGGTAGGAATCAAACTACAAAAGGGAAGCCTAAGATCCCACCGAGATTTGAACTTTAATTGCTGGATTCAGCGTCCAGAGCACTGACCATTACACCCCGGGGCCCACCTGCTAGCAGTTTTTCCTAATTTGGTAATAGAACAGTCCTTGCCCTAGTCCCTTGATCCATAAGCCCGGGCAGCTCTACCTCCGAGATGGAGTCTTGGACGGTCACCTGTTGCACACCGCCTACCCCAGAGTCTTACTGGAAAACACAGGCTTCCAAACCTCAGGAAACCCGCCGCCCCCCCGCCCCCCGCCTTTACCTCCGTATTTCCCCCCAAGCGGTTCCGGAACGGGGTGCCACGAGCCCCTAAATAGGTGAGGTCGTGACCCGGGAGATGGGGACACTGTCGCTGCTTTAGCGGGAGGACGAGGCCGAGCCCTGCGGTCCTTCACCCCGCTTGGTCATCACAGCTGATCTCCTTGCGCTGGCCCTGCACCTATGCGTGTGGGCGGGATCCCGTGACAAGGCGGGGGCGGGGTCCCTGCAGCCTCGGGACCCCTCGGGAGCGCCCCTACATCAGCCTCGCACCCCTCGTCCTCTCCCGACGGAAAGCGGGCGTGGGAGGCTCCGGAACAAACGTGGCTCGGGGAATGCGTGTGTTGGGGCGAGTCCTGGACAAACCGGAGTAGCGTCCGGACCGGCACCTGCGGGAGCCACACAAGGGCCTCCTGCCCGCTGCCGCCCTTTCGTCTGCTGCGTGTGCGCTCCGGGTGCTTTTCCGGGATCCGGAGCACGTAGCTGCGCCCCCCGGATTAAAGGATTCGTAGCTGGTGGGGGCGGGGCCGCCTGGCCGGTCTGCCTCCCAGAATCAAGGCAGCTCTGCGAGGACGGAGCTCTGCGAGGACGGGGCGCCCCCTGGTGGAAACAGTGAACCGGGCCCTTCTTTCCTGA
>NW_021900657.1:0-1344 GCF_006229205.1 Suricata suricatta
CCAGGAATTAATCCCATTTGATAATGGTGAATAATTCTTTTAAGGTACTGTTGGATTTGAATAGTTTGGTATTTTGTTGAGAGTTTTGTATCCATCTGTAATTCTCCTTTTCAGTGTGGTTTTAGTGTTGGACCCTTTTCCCCAATGCGCGTGACCGAGAATGAAATCCAGGAACACAAATGGAGTTGGTTATTAGATGATTATTTCAGTTTGGCCAAAAGGCCCCTCCTGATAGGTATAATTCCTTGGAAGAGCGCCCTGCGGAGCAGAAGCTCAGGGTCTGTATAGCCGGAGTCACCAATCACCATCTCACAGCATCTGGTGGTAGCTAATTATAATGTAAGGCACCGCAGGCTGTGACTAGATGACTTTCACCTGTTGACCTTGCCTTTTCCAGGTGGGGCTGTTTGAACAGAATGTTTATCGAGTTACATTCCTAGGGTTACCAGAATGGAAGTGGGCAAGTGAAAACAATGGTTGGTAATTTAGGGTCTAACATTTAGTGTCAGGGTAATGCTGGCCTTGTAGAGTGAGTTTGGAAGTCTTCCTTTGTATTCTATGTTTTGGAATAATTTGAGAAAAGTAGGTGTTAACTCTTCTTAAATGTCTGGCCGAATTTCCCTGAGAAGCCATCTGGTTCTGGACATTTTTTTTGGGAGATATTTGATTACTTACCTAATTTCTTTGCTATTAATGAGTCTGTTCACATTTTCTGTTCTTCCTGTTTCAGTTTTGGTAGTTTGCTGGCATGTAATTTTTCATCATATTTCTGTGGTGTACTCTCTCCTCTTTCATTCATGATTTTATTTATTTGGGTCCTTTTCTTTTTGATGAAACTGGCTAGGGATTTATCAATTTTATTAAATTTTTCAAAAAACCAGTTCTTAGTTTTGCTGATCTGTTCAACTGGTTTTTTATTTATTTTTTGCTTGTTTGCTTCTATATCATACACAATTGCTAACATCTTTATTATTTCTCTACTTCTCCTGGCTTTAGGGTTTATTTGCTGTTCCTTTTTTAGCTCCTTTAAGTGTAAAGGAGCTAAAATATATAACCTTTTAGGCCCTTTCTTGCTTTTTGAAATAGGCTTGAATTACAATATACTTCCATCTCAGGGCTGCCTTTGGTGCATCCCACAGGTTTTGGACTATGGTGTTTTCATTTTCATTTTCTTCCACGTGTGTTTTTATAAAGTTCTTCTTTAATTTCCAGGTCAAGGCATTCATTCTTTAGTAGGCTGTTCATTTTTTTTTTAATATTTTATTGTCAAATTGTTTTCCATACAACACCCAGTGCTCTTCCTCCCAAGTGCCCTCCACCATCACCACCACCTGTCTTCCCCCC
>NW_021900658.1:0-589 GCF_006229205.1 Suricata suricatta
TTACTACAACAGACATGACCATGCATGCTACCAATAGCATTCTTTCTTCTTTTGGCCTTCCTACTAGTAAGTAGAACTATGTGACTGAGATCTAACCAGCTGTATGTGAATGGAAATGTGTAGACACTTACAAGCCTGATTTATAAAGAACTCATATACATGGTCTTCCACATTCTTTCTACTTTGCTGCTGATACAGGTGAACACCATACCCTTGAAATTCATGTGTTGAAGATAGCAGAGCCACAGGATAGAAAAATACATGGTTCCATGAATTATGACAGAAAGAATAGCCAGCTGCCAATCAGGGGCATCCATTTTTCCATTTTAGACTTTATGTAAGAAAGAATCATCTTCTATGTAATGTCACTGTGCTAGCATTATAATAAGTAGTATAAAAGTACTTTGAAGTGGGTTTCTACTTTAACAATGAACTAAAATATTTTCATTTTATTTATTTATTTTTTTAGTGTTTGATATGTGTGTGGAAGATGAGAGAAAGTAATTATGCTTTGGGGAAATATTTGGTAAAGCAGATGCGTTTCCTTCCATGGAATGTAGTTGACAATTCTCAGAGCCATGATTCTACA
>NW_021900659.1:0-589 GCF_006229205.1 Suricata suricatta
TAAAACAGGCTCCCGTATCAAGAGAAAGACCTCCAATAAAGAAAGGACAAAGCGATGGAATCATGAGCATACCTGCTGTCACTCATAAGATGTAGTGACCATTGGCCATGCTTCTTTGCCTGCTCCCAAATCTGAACCCTCTGTGATACACTTGGGTGGATTCCTACTACTGAGTCTAGATGGGAAGTAACAACACCTACACCTGTAAAGGCTGAAACCCTTTAATTCCCATGCCACGCCTCCTAGCGGTCAGAGTGCAGGTACTGCACCCCTCCAGTCAAGGGAACGCACCCAAGCGGATTCAACGAGTGAGTTCTTGGCCCTCAAGCATCAGCTCTCTGTTTTGGCAAAGTTGTCTCGGTCACAGTAAATGTTCAACAAACATTAGCTATTATCATGATTGAAGGGGATATTGGCAAGTATTTTCTTATAAAATACAGCACCCGGGGGCGTCTGTGTGGGTCAGTTAGTTAAGAGACTGGCTCTTGACTTCAGCTCAGGTCACGATCTCACAGTTCGTGAGTTTGAGCCCCGCATCCGGCTCTGTGAGGACAGTGCTGAGCCTGCCTGGGATTCACCCTCTCCCTCT
>NW_021900660.1:0-589 GCF_006229205.1 Suricata suricatta
AGTTAAAAATAAATGAAATTTAAAAAAGAATATGTGTAAGCTTACATAATATCTGAAAGAGAAATCACTCTAAAGATAACACATTATAATTTAGTAGAAACAGTGGTTTGCCAATCAAGGTGAATAACTTTGAACTAAACACTCATTTTTCCTGTTCTTCAGTTTTCTAGTTCCTGAAATTTAGGTTTGAACTTCCTGTTCTTCAGTTTTCTAGTTCCTGAAATTTAGGTTTGAATTATATGTTCTGTAGGTTTCCATGAGATCTATAATTTTAACTGTGTTTTCTTAAACACTTTGCATTTTCTAAATAATTATCCTACCAAATTAGACTTCATCTGAAATCTATGCTCATAAGATCATGGAATGAGGTAACACAAAGCCACTGAACATTTCACATTTATCTTTCATGAGAAAATAACTTTTAACCAGAATAAAATTCAATAAGAATTTTAAATCACAAACTGAAGGACAACTCAACATTTTTTCCCATAATATTTTATTGTCAAATTGTTTTCCATACAACACCCAGTGTGCTCTTCCTCTTAAGTGCCCTCCACCATCACCACCACCTCTTTTCCCCCCTCCCCCT
>NW_021900661.1:0-589 GCF_006229205.1 Suricata suricatta
GCTTTCTAAGGGAAGTCTTTCCTCAGTCATGGAAGCTGATTTAGCCACTCCCTGGTTCTGCCAAGTTACAGGCTTCTATTAGAGCAGAGCTTCTCACACCTTAATATGCACGTGAATTGGCTGGCATCCTGTTAAATGCAGATTCTGATCTAGTAGGTGTGTATTGGGTGGGGAGGTCTGTGAGTCTGCATCCCTAATGAGTTTGCAGGTGCTGATGGTCCTCAGACCACACTACGCAAAGTATTAAAGCCTTTCTTAAACTGCAATGATCTGTACACATGCCAGCCATTTCTTCTTATCCATGAGCTCCCTGAAAGCAAAGGCAAAGGCAGCACGGCAACAGATGCCAATTACAGAACATTGACTAGTTTGGATACAGTAAGCATCTATTACCTTTAATTCTCAAAACAACGGAGCAAGAACCCTGCAAGATCTATAATCATGTTCTCATTTTACAGATGAAGGAGTTGAGTCTCAGGTACATTAATCCATGTGGCTGTGGCCCGACACATGCCAGGTAGCAGTCAGAAGGCAATTCTATTTGCCTCCAAAGTCTGTTATCTTTGCACTGCACCCCCAGACTCCTTGT
>NW_021900662.1:0-589 GCF_006229205.1 Suricata suricatta
TTATTTGATTCGTTAAAACTATTATGCCTTGTTTGGTTTTCCCCTTTCCTGCTTACACATCCTGGAAATTGAATTCAGAGAGAAAACTAGAGCATTATGGTTCATCTTTGCTTCCTTTTTACAAGTATTTATTATTTTTTAAAGTTTTTTTTTGATAGAGAGAAAGAGAGAGAGAGGGGCAGAGAGCAGGAGAGGGAGAATCCCAGAATCCCAAGCATCCTCCTTACTGTCAGCACAGAACCTGATGCAGGGCTCGATCTCATGAACTTTCAGACCACAACCTGAGCCCAAATCAAGAGTCAGAAGCTTAACAGGTGAACCACCTAGGTGCCCCTTATTTGCTTCTTTTTTTTGTTTGTTTTTGGTTTTTTGGTTTTGCCATAGGGGACTTCTACTCCCTATTACCCCATCATGTCCAGAAGTAATATTCCCTTTATCTACCTATGCGTCTATTATCCATTCATTATCTATCTACTCATCTACCTGGTATTTATCAATTTTATGCACAACTATTTCACTTACATGCTTATCAGTGTTCATTAAATATTCTCTTTTTTCCCCTTCTCGGGCAAACTGAAGAAATATGGGT
>NW_021900663.1:0-589 GCF_006229205.1 Suricata suricatta
AGAGAGAGAGAGAGAGAGAGAGAGAGAGAGAATCTCAAGCAGCTTCCATCCTCAGTGCAGAGCCTGACACAGGGCTCAGTCCCATGACCTGAGCCAAAATCAAGAGTCGAATCCTTAACCAACTGAGCCAACCAGGTGCTCCTACAGATAGATTTTTTTTTGATTGTCATATGTTTTGTGGCTTGGGACAAAACTTCCAGTGACTAAGTTGTAGCTCAAACAACATAGAGGAAAGGAAGGTGACATGCTCTAGAAAACTGTGTTGATGAAATCAGTGCTTGTCGTAACAAAGCACTTTGTTGTAGATAACAACAAATATTATGAAAGAAACAAAAAGAATGTTTCTAATTAACATGATGTCATATAATGCATCATTTAAATATATATGTATAAATTAAATTAATGCATTAAATATTAGTACATGTCTGACAATTTCCTGTAAGTCACTGAAAGTTATATATGCCAAGTAGTCAAAAATACTTCTCATTGAGAAATGCAGAATCTGTGCATTGCATTATATTTGTAGAATGAAAGAATGAATGAATGCATAAATATTTATTGAAGACTAAAATGTAGTTAAATATTATCC
>NW_021900664.1:0-589 GCF_006229205.1 Suricata suricatta
TGGGACTGCACACCCCCACAGCAGAGCTGGGACAGTGCCCAACACTCCTGGGGTGCCCAGGGTGTGCTTTTGGTCGGTGACAAGAGATATCAGAATGGCAGCAATGGTTGTGTGTGAGCACAATGCACTAAGCACATTGCATATGGATGTGTGAACAACTCTGTGGCTCTCACTAGGTCCTTGAGGGCTGTGCATTGTCAATGTGTCTACTGGGTACATTTTCACAAAATATTATAAGGTTCAGAGGTATGACTTTCTGGGGGTGAAGGCGTTGTGGTTTCTGCTCTAATGGGCACTGGGGTCTCTGGTAAATCCAGTGGTGGAGGGGGCAATCCTGGTGGAGGACTTTGTCAGATATAGAGGTGTGAATGTGTGTGTGAGAGACAATGCTGTGGATTGTCAACTATAAAAATGGGCTGGACGCTCTGGAAAACAGTGTGGAGGCTCCTCAAAAAACTGTCGATTGAACTCCCCTATGACCCAGCAGTAGCACTGCTAGGGATTTACCCAGGGGATACAGAAGTGCTGACGCATAGGAGCACATGTACCCCAATGTTCATAGCGGCACTTTCTACATAGCCAAATCATG
>NW_021900665.1:0-589 GCF_006229205.1 Suricata suricatta
ATGGGAAGAGGGAACGAGAGTTGGGGAGAGAGAGGGACACAAAACTTGAGAGACTATTGAAAGCTGAAAATGAACTGAGGGTTGAAGGGGAAGGGGGATGGGGGAAAGAGGTGGTGGTGATGGTGGAGGGCACTTATGGGGAAGAGCAGTGAGTGTTATATGTAAACCAATTTGACAATAAACTATTTAAATAATTAAAAAATTAAATTAAAAATGTTTTAAAATAAAAAAATTGGAAAAAATTTTTAAAAATTGGACTTGTCTTAATATTTGAAAAACAACACTTTTATAAATAACCCACCTTGAAAGAAGATGTCACAATGGATATTAGAAAATACTTTGAACTGAATTAAAAATGAACACAAATTATCAAAAATTTGTAGTTAAAACAGTGTTTGAGCACTGGGTGTTGTATGGAAAACAATTTGACAATAAAATATTATGAAAAAAAAATAAAATAAAACAGTGTTTGAGAGAAAGCATGAATTTAAACATACATATCATAAAGGGAAATAACCTAAAATGGAAACCAATGTAAAGAAACTAAAGAAGAGTAATAATAACTCAAGATAAAGAGAGAGAGAAGGGT
>NW_021900666.1:0-589 GCF_006229205.1 Suricata suricatta
AGAAGTGGGAGATAATGGCTTTGTTTTTGGAAAGGTTGAGTGTGAGGTGTCCTTGGGAAGTTCATGTGGACACTGGCTTAAAAGGGACACTTGGGCTGTAGAGCTCACTGTGAGGCTGGAGCACTGGAGGGAGAGGTGTGGGGGTCATTGGGATCTGGGTAATAGGAAAGTGCAGGGAGTGCTGGCCTGAGTTTCATGGGGAGGGAGCTGAAGGATAGGAGATGGAAATCAAGGGAAGCTGCATTTAATGGGCAGCAAAATCGAAAGCTTGAGAATTGGTGGGGAAGTCAGGATGAAAGTTAGGAAAGCAAAGAGTCAAGGAAGTCACAAGAGTGTTTTCTGACTGAGGATGGGAGCAAAGAACTCAGTTTGGTCAAAAACCAAGCAGGGTGAAGCCTGGTAAGAGCCCGTTGGATTGAACAGCCAAGAGTACTTGTAATTAAAACAAACCAAAAGAGAAGTACTAGTAATTTTCAGTGGAATGGTGGAAACAGAACACCACAGGGCATTAAAAATGTTGGATGAAAAAATGGAGCACAAATGTAGACAGCTTTTTAAAGAAGTTTGGCAGTGAAGGGAAAGAAAGAAG
>NW_021900667.1:0-589 GCF_006229205.1 Suricata suricatta
AATTCGTGCAGTTGCAGCCTCCATTTTATTATGTACCTCATTTATAGAATTTTTAAACTCATCACAGCTATTTTTAAGGTCCCTAGTCTTTGTAGCAATTGCTTCTCTGATGTCTTCCATGCTTTTTTGAAGCCTAGCGATTAATTTTACAGTTGTTCTAAATTCTTGCTGCATTATGTGGCTTATATCTGTTTTGAACAATTCGGTAGCTGTGACTTCTTCCTGGAATTTCCTTAGAGGAGAGTTCTTCCATTTTATCATTTTGGCTAGCTTTCTGTCTCTTGTCAGTTTTAAAAGCTTATTATGCACTCTGTACCTGAGAGTATTGCTGTATTAAAGGAGGCTAATTAACTGTCCAAGCCCTGTCCATTCAGGAAGTGGTCTTTTAATGGTGTCTTTTGATTTCTCTTATTGTGCCTTTGGTTATTTTATTTCCCTACTCAGTTATATTTGGGATTCTCCACAATGTGTACTTTGGCTTGTTTCTTGAGGTAGCTTTGAAAAGGACAACAGACAAACACAGTCCAGTAGAGGGGAGAGATAAGAATGAGATAAGAGGTAATATATCTGAAGAGAAACAATTGATATA
>NW_021900668.1:0-1344 GCF_006229205.1 Suricata suricatta
GCCCAGCTTCTTCCACTGGTGTATCATCTGCACGGTTCTTTCAGACATATGTGCAATTTAATGTTCAATTTAATAGCACTTCGTCTTTACCCTCTGCAACAATATTTGCAGTATCCGATGTACCTGTCTTTACAAATCTCAAATTCCGGTAAAATACACATAACATAAAATTTGCCGTCTTAACCATTTTAAAGTGTTACAGTGAAGCTGTATTAAGTACCTTCATACTGTTCCACAACCATTGACCACCATATGTCTCCCGACGCTTTTCAACGGAAACTCTGTACCCATTAAAACGAGAACTCCCCATTTCCCCCTCCCCCAGCCGCTGGCAGCCCCCATTCTGCTTCTGTCTCTGAGGAGTCAAACTCCAGGATCCTCCTATAAGTGGGATCATGTGGAACTTGTCTTTTTGTGACTGGCTGTTTTTTCCCCTTAGCACAATGTTCCCAAGGTAGAGCCCTGTTATACATACATAGCATGTGTCAGGATTTCCCTTTTGAGGTTGAGTAATTCTGATACACCATTTTTATGTTGTTTCCCCCCCACCCTGTTACACATGAAAAGCAATAATGACTACTTGTGTGCCCCCCCTGAAGCACCTGGGCCATCACAGGCATATGAAGAGTGGTTAGCTGTCCTGGCATGCCCAGGACTGAGCAGGTGTCCACAGACAGTTTAATTTTAAAAATCAAATGCCCCTGGGGCACCTGGGTGGCTCAGTTGGTTAAGCGTCGAATTAACGGATTTCAGCTCAGGTCATGATCTCACAGTTTGTGAGTTCAAGCCCTGTGTGGGGCTCTGCTCTGGGCGTTGAGCCTGCTTGGGATTCTCATTCTCTCTCTCTCTCTCCCCCTTTTCCTCTGCCCCTTCCCTGCTCACTTTCTCTTCTCTCTCAAAAAAAAAAAAAAATCAGATGGTCCTAGGGAAACTAACACAAGCTGGGGGCATACAGGGCTGCTGAGAGACATGTGACCCCAGGGAAAATGTCATTTGCCCTTTTCTGGGGAGCCCAAGAGTGCAGAAAACCACTGGGGGAAAGAAAGGCTAATTGTAACCATTTCCCACGCTTCTACAATTAGCGTTCTGCAGCTCAGTCCACAGCAAGACAGACAGACAAGTAGCAAGAGCAACAGAAATAACAGCATCTAACACATGAGGGCCCACAGTGGGGACTATGCTCCGCAGCACCTGCATCTGTTAACGCACTTAGTCCTCAGGACACCCCTGTGAAGCAGGAGCCGTGACGCTCACGTTCATCGTTAGGGCATAAAGGGGAGCGTGTGCGTCCACGGCTTTTTTATGTAGTGATCTATCCTGCTGATCTGTCTCCTAGGCAGCACA
>NW_021900669.1:0-589 GCF_006229205.1 Suricata suricatta
GGACAGTCAATAAGCCTCCTTTAACAGAGAAATATTAACAGGTGCACAGTGCACAACGAGCTTTCTAAAGGTGACAAGAGACAGAAAACTAGCAAAAATGACAAAACGAAGGAACTCTCCCCTGAAGAACCTCCAAGAGGAAGTCACAGCCACAGAACTGCTCAAGACAGATCTAGACAACATACCGGATCAAGAATTTAAAAAACTTGCCATAAAATTAATTGCTGGGGTTGAGAAAAGCAACAAAGAATCAACTGATGAGTTAAAAAAAGACTACAGGTGAGGTGAATAACAAACTGGAGGCAGCCACCTCAAGGATTGACAAGGCAGAGAGAAGAATAGGTGAATTAGAAGGTATAGTTCTAGCAAAAGAGGAAGCTGAAAAAAAAGAGAAATTAATCCAGGAGCAGGAAAGGAGAATTCGAGACCTGAGTGACACAATCAAGTGGAACAACGTTGGTATCATAGGAATTCCTGAAGAGGAAGAGAGAGAGAAAGGGCCTGAAGGGATACTAGACCAAATTATAACTGAGAATTTCCCAAATCTGGGAAAAGAAATAGACATTCAAATTCAAGAGGCACAAAGAAC
>NW_021900670.1:0-589 GCF_006229205.1 Suricata suricatta
AGGTCCCTTTCTGTTCTAAAATTCTGAATCCATACAGAATGAGGGTATTAGTTGAAACCTCTTTCCAAGACAGGCTAAGTTAGCCATTAGTACTTCAATTTCTTCTTGCTATAAATGGTGTGTCACTTATGAGATCAAAGCAGGTGCTTCCTAAGATGCTCCAGATCCTAGTAAAAGGTGTGCTGCTTGAAAATTTTCTTGATTTATTCCTCACCCAGTGTGAGATATTATTAAATATTATGACCAATTAGTAAAGAGAATTTGTATTTTTTTATGTTGGGGAAAAATGTTACTGCTACACAATATTTTTTATGAAAGAAAGAGTAGTGAGGAAAACATACCAGGCATTCATAAAAAACAGAAACAACTTACCACTTCAGAAATAGGTTATATTTAAGAGAAAGGATATTATATAAAAGAAAAAAATAAAAAACAGTAAAGGACTGATTTTGGAATGTGTCATTAGACCCAGAAATCAAGAAAATAAATTAATGGATCTTCTTGTTATTAGGACTAAACTTTCCCTTTCAGCCCCAGGTGTATTCCATTTTCTCTTTTTTTCTTTCCTTTCTTTTCTTTTCTTTTCTTT
>NW_021900671.1:0-589 GCF_006229205.1 Suricata suricatta
TGAGTTCCAGCCCAACGTCGGGCTGGCTGCTGTCAGCATGAAATACACTTCAGAGTCTCTGTCCCCCTCTCTCTGCCCCTCCCCTACTTGCACTCTCTCAAAAATAAATAAAACATTCAAGAAAGGAAGGAAAGGAGGGAGGGAGGAAGGGAGGAAGGATGAAAGGGAGGAAGGAAGGAAGGAAGGAAGGAAGGAAGGATGGAAGGAATGGAAGAAGGAAATACATAAATAAATAATGGCCACCAGATGAAGTCAGCATCATGGCTGTGTCAGCCATCCTTCATTTTAGTTCTCTTTAAGCAATTAAAAGTCAGGATCCACTCGTGAACAGAAGTGCCTCTGTGGAACTTGAAGGATCCAGTAGCATATGTCCAGAGATCCAGGAGGAGTCCTGCCCCGCCCCCCTGTGTGTCGGCCATTGGGCAGACCGACCTTGCTAGGGGCCGCAGAGCCCGCGGGCGGAAGAGCCTTTGCAGAAGCCCAGCTTTCTGAGGAGGAGGGCCAGTACTCCCCTGGAGCAAAATAAAAATAAGTCCATGAATGAATGCAGGTTTGGGAGCATTAGAGAGGGTAAGAGGACATTTTCCAG
>NW_021900672.1:0-589 GCF_006229205.1 Suricata suricatta
TGCTCAATTTTCCCTTTAAACTCACCAGTGAGATAACTCCTCCTCTTCCTGACAAAGAAAGAGTAACAGATGGAGGGACACTTGGGTTTGTGGTCAAATAGCAGGAGATGGGTGGTTTGAGTAGAGAGAAGTTTCCCCTCTCTTTACTATTTAGCATCACTGCATGATTTCACTTCTATTTTTATAATCATCTGGTGGATACTTGTTCCCCTACTGGCTGGGGTGACTGGTCCTGACTTCTAGGGGGAGTTGGACTAGTGCTCTACCATGGAGATGAGGAGGAGTATATCGGGAATGCAGGAGATCCCTTAGGGAGCCTTAGGATTACCATGCCCTGCGACTGTGGTTGATGGGAAACTGAGGTTGGAAAACTGCCCACACATGCAGGATTAGGAATGGCCCTGAGTCTTCAGGAATGGAGCTTTGGGTCATCACACAAGTAAAGAACCATGGCCATCTGGTGCTTGCTGTACACAAAGGGAATACAGAAGGGATGACTGAAGAGGTGGCTACATGCATGTGATCAGCTACAGAAATGAGAACTGTAGTGTCATGAGTATTTCTTCCCGATTTTGCTGTGACTCTGCCC
>NW_021900673.1:0-589 GCF_006229205.1 Suricata suricatta
GTACAGATCTTTTATCTCTTTAATTAGGTTTATTCTTAAGTATCTTTTTGTTTTGGCACAATTGCAAATGGGATTGAATCCTTCATTTCTTTTTTTCTGTGCTTTGTTATTGATGTAGAGAAACGCAACAGATTTCTGCACATTGATTTTAAATTCCACAACTTTGTTGAATTCATGGACTAGTTCTAGAAATTTTTTGGTGGAGTGTTTTGGGTTTTGGAAATGGAATATCATGTCGTCTGCAAACAATGAAAGTTTAACTTCTTCCTTGCTGATTTGGATGCCATTTATTTCTTTTTGTTGTCTGATTGCTGAGGTTAAGACTTCCAGTACTATGTTAAGTAGTAATGGTGAAAGTGGACATTCTTGTCTTGTTCCTGACCATAGGTGAAAGGTTCAGTATTTCCCCATTGAGGATGATATTAGCTGTGGGTCTTTCATATATGGCCTTTATAATGTTGATCTATATTCTATCTATCCCTACTTTGTTGAGAATTTTTATCAAGAAAGAATGCTGTGTTTTGTCAAATGCTTTTTCTGCATCTATTGACAGGATCATATGGTTCTTATCCTTTCTCTTATGGATGTG
>NW_021900674.1:0-589 GCF_006229205.1 Suricata suricatta
GAGAAAAGGGGAATAATAATAAAAACAACAACCACACCTATAATGCAACGAGCCTGGAAAAGCCGGTCAGAAAAGCTGACCACTTTCCAGTTTGTCCCAGTGTCTCCAGAGCATAGCTCTGAGCTTTCCAGACTCAGAATCACACAGGAGCTGCAGATGCTAGGTTGGGGTCAACATCCACTCCAGACAGAAACACTATGGAATAATGATTTATTAGGATGAGCCCTAGTTAGAAAACAAATGGACAGCAAAGATCTTCAGGGAAGCTTCAAACATCAAAAACAGAAACCAGTTTCACAAACACACTTTGAACCACACCTTGAACCCAAAGGGGAAATAGTCTCCACATATTTATTCTTCAATGTTGCACCAGAAGTTCGTGGAATCAATAATAATAATAATAATAATAATAGTTGATAATAAGTAATTAATAGTAAGTGTATCAGCCATCGTTTATTATTTGTTAGCTATACATTCTGCTCAGTTATCTTATTTAGTCCTCACAATAATGCAAAAATATAGGTGTGATCATTCCCTTTCACAAATGAGCAAACCAATTCAGAAGTTGAGCCACTCACCCAAGGTCATC
>NW_021900675.1:0-589 GCF_006229205.1 Suricata suricatta
TGGGGGGTAGGGATAAAGGAAGTTTCCAAAGGAATTTCTACATGTTTAAAGTAGACTCACAGGATCCTGGGGGGTGGAGGGGGCAGGGCGGGGGAGGGGCAGACTAAGATCACCTTTAGCAAAAACTGAGCTCCCAGAGGGTCAATCTGCCTCTTTTAAGGACTTGCCAGTGGGCTGTAAGCAGTAAGGAAATTTAATTATCTTTTTGCCTTTGTTTCCTACACATAAGGCAGAAAGAAAAAAATAAAGAAGAGTTTAGTTTATATATTTTAATCTTTGTAGAATTGTTTATGTTCTAGCCTATAAAATACTAAATTACACGTTTTAATTTTGATTATTAATTTTGTAAGGACGCGGGTCTGAATCAAACAGACTCCACGACAGGCTTCAAGTTTCCCTTCTGACCTTAGAGGCCTAGGTGTTGGTTTCTCAGAATCATTAGACAATAAAAGGGCACACATTGCCCAAGGCAGGAGGGACCACCCTTGTAACACCCTATCAGGAAAGGCCAGCTAACACCCTTAAGGACAGGCCTAGAGGTAGAAGTTATAGATAATCACTTATTGCTTAAGGCTAGTGACACCCTACG
>NW_021900676.1:0-589 GCF_006229205.1 Suricata suricatta
GAGAGAGAGAGAGAGAGACAGCATGAGCAAGGGAGGGTCAGAGAGAGATGGAGACACAGAACCGAAGACAGGCTCCAGGCTCTGAGCTAGCTGGCAGCACAGAGCCTGATGCGGGGCTCGAACCCACTAACTGCGAGATCATGACCTGAGCCAAAGGCAGATGCTCAACGGACTGAGCCACCCAGGTGCCCCTAAATTCTAACTAGTTTACCTCAAAAATAGGAGCAGCAAAAAGCCCAGATGATGTTTGGAGAATTGAGTTTTTACCATGACAATGGTTACTATAATAATCACTAGTACAATCAAGTAAGTTGAAGAAAAAAATCTGTAAGTTTAAACAGTCATGAGTATTTGCCAAATGACCGGTCAGCTTATCCATGTTGACTTTTCCTCACCTGATTCCACTAATGCACTCAAGAGGTCCGGATGGTCCCTGAAGTAGGTCTAACAATTTCTTCTTGCACTGGTGTTGGTCATCAGACAAGGCCAGACCTTTAGTTCATCATTTAGATTTCATATGGAGTGGTCTTTTTAAAAAACAATCTTTTTTAATATTCTCTAAACTTTATTTATCTAAAAGCCTCCCTCT
>NW_021900677.1:0-589 GCF_006229205.1 Suricata suricatta
TCTGGGCTGACTCAGCCCGCCCTACCCTTCTGCAGACGGGGGAGGCTGCAGCTGAGGGGCCGGACTCCGCCCACCTGCCTGCATGGCTGGACTCCAGGCAGGAGCTTGGACACAACCTGCTGGGGAAATGCAGGATGGCTTTTCCTTCACCCTCCTGCCGGCCTCTCCCTGGATTCATCCAGAACCAGCCCACATTCTCTGTGTCTAACCCGAGTCAGACAGACAGAGCCTGATCCCGAGACCTCCTTCAGCGTCTACCATCAACCGTCATCTTCATCATCAGTGCTGGCTGGAGGTCAGGCCCTTTAACGATGACACTCAGGTGAAGTTCAGCATCACACCCTTACCTCTGGGGTCAAGAAGTGTGGCCAGCCCTGAGAGAAAGGCATTTCATCCCCACCCGCTGAGGGAGCCGCACACTCCGTGGCCCCCACACTGCAGATCTGCGAGCAGACTGGGTCGGTGTATCCCCAGGTTCCTGCAGGGAGGAGGCCTTGTCTGTTTGGAAGATGCCCCGGGGCATCCGTGTTGGGCATCTGCTGGGGGCCTGACGTCTGCATGAGCGAGGACTTGTCCTGTTTGGATCTTG
>NW_021900678.1:0-589 GCF_006229205.1 Suricata suricatta
TTGGCTCCTTTTCTGCAGGCTCTCTTTACTTTTGTTTTGACACTACGGAGGGATCTTTAGTGAGGGATGTCTCACTTTTAGAAAACACATTCTAGGAGGAGATACAAGTAGTGATTTGATTGAAGAGAAGGGTCGATTAAGAGTAATAAAGGAAATAGATGGTATTTATTAAATTCAACCAGAATTTTCTTTTGAATGTGCCAGATACAGTGCTATGTGCTTGGAAAAAAACAAAGATGTATAATGGACACAATTCTTCATTGTTTCAGTTGTACTTAAGTTTGATTGGAAATAACAGACTAAGCAATTTATAATGACTTAATTAAATGTGAAGTTAGTTTCCTTATTGAACAGGAAGTTGAGTCCAGATGGTGGCTCCACAGTGCTCTCAGAACCCAAGCCCTCTAACTCTCTCTTCAGCTGTATTTGACCTTGACTCTCATTCTCATGCTTGTGGAGTCTTAGAGGTAAAATAGCAATGTTTGTCTCCTGCATTCTCTTAAAAACCTTTCTTGTAAGTTTTCTCCAATGGCTTCTAGTATATGTACATGTATGTGTAATGGCCTGAAACTTGTCACATGGCCACCCC
>NW_021900679.1:0-1344 GCF_006229205.1 Suricata suricatta
GACTGCCATTTCCTGGTCAAAATAACTTTGGCATCTGTCATGCTGGGCCAGACTGGAGTGGCCAAGGTGCACAAAAGATCAAAACCGTATTTTAGATTATTCAATAGTGCTAACTCCCCTCTTCCCAGCATTGCTGAGGCAAATCTGGGCGTTTCTTTTGATATTCATTTGACTCTGTTTACCTGGTAAGTGACCTTGGTCAGCTGCTTTGTTTTCCCGCCTAGAAACCTTCGTAAGAGACAGTTTTCTGAATAAAGCTCTCTCTCTTTTGCCTGATTGGAAACCGTGAGTGCTGTCTTTACTCTCTGCGTCTCCCTCTCCTGGCCCCCTTTTTCTCTCCCTCCCTCAGGAGAAGGACCCCCGATGGAGGAGCGCGCCTAGACCAGGCGAGCTAGCGCACTGCGCCACCTGCAGGTGCCGCCCCAACCCGGGGTGGAAGCAGCGGACGGGACAGGCGAGCAGGGCCGCGGCCGCCGGGTAAAGACAGAAAAGTAGCTGCCTCGTGGGTCAGCAGAGCGCACAGATGTCGGGTACTGGGATTTCCGTAAACGGACTATGAAGCTTGATAGATTTCAAAAAAGGGGCAGTATCTGATAAATGAGAGACTATCAAAACTGACTTTGAAAAAGAACAAAATAGAACCTTCGAGTTGTATAATAAGAACAGATATAAACATCCACGCTCTAGGTGAAACAACAGAGTGGAAACAATCCAGCAGAGGGTTAATGGACTGGATGATGGAGAAGAAATGGTGGACAGAGCTGAAGATATGAAGAGATGTCCACCGTCAGGAAGGGCGATACGAAAACAGCCCAGATTAAACGAGCAGAGGGAAAGGGGGCAAGGCAACATTCAGAGAGAGAACGTTGCGAAATTTCCCAAACTGTTGAACACGGTCAATGACTAAATAGCTGGGTCAAGAGAAAGCAGTGCATGGCCAGACACAGAGGGTCAGGACCTCGGGCCCCGGACTCGGAGGCGCACATGTGGAGAAGGCAGACTGCCCATGGGCGACAATGGCCAGAAGCTGGCATCTCAGCTTCCTTCCGGTCAGCAAGGCATCTTCAAGGGGCTAGGAGAAAACAGTGGCCGCCAGAATCATAGCCTTCAAATACAGGAATGGAATGAGAATATTCTCTTAAAAATTTTTTTAATGTTTTATTTATCTTAGAGAGAGAGATGGAATGTGAGCAGGGGAGGGGAAGGGAGAGAGGGAGACACAGAATCCAAAACAGGCTCCAGGTTCTGAGCTGTCAGTACAGAGCCTGATGCAGGGCTCAAATTCATGAACCGTAAGATCATGACCTGAGCTGAAGTCAGGCGCTTAACTGACAGCCACCCAGG
>NW_021900680.1:0-589 GCF_006229205.1 Suricata suricatta
TCAAATTATTAATCTCTCTTCCTGGGTTCTGCATCAGTCTTGAAAAGGCTTTCTGAAAGTTCTCTTGTAAGATTGCCAGTTTCCATTTCCATAAATAATATATGGCAGTGCTTAGCTCCCTATAGCCTTACCAGAATTGGGCTTTTAAAATTTTTTCAGTTGGTAAAAAAAAAATGAAATCTCACTTATTTGATTACTAGTGAATCTAAGAGTCTTTATATATGTTTAATTATCATTGTATTTCTGTCATAATTTACTTGCTAATATCTCCTCTCTCTCAACTGAAATATTTACTTTTCATTGATTTATTAAATCTGTTTATACAAATTAAGGATTATATCAGTTATCTATTGTTATATAACAAGCAATTCAACAATTTAGTGGCTTAACATAATCCCCATTTTATTGTACCTCATGATTTTGTCAGTTAGGAATTCAAGCAGAGCTTCCTGTGTGATTCTTCTGCTCTAAGTAGCATTGCCTGGGGTCACTCAGTGGTACCTAACTGGAAGTTGGCATGACCGAGCGGTTCCATAGTGGCTCTGCTCACATGGCTGTCACCTTGGCAGGGATGACTGGAAGGGTGTGC
>NW_021900681.1:0-589 GCF_006229205.1 Suricata suricatta
ACTCCAAGTTTCATTGGTTTACCGTTCTGGTTTTTTTTTTTTTTTTTAATTTTTAAATCTGTTTATATTTTTTGTATAGAGAACTTTGAACATTCAAAGTAGAATGATCTAGTGATCTCTGTCACCTGTTGTCCAGCTTAAAACAAGGACCATCCTCCCGTCTGTGTTAGTTGGAGGCAGATTTCAGACATGCAGGGATCTGTGAGGTGTTGTCACTACTGATTCTCTAGGGGCGGGGCACTGAAAATGGACAGGCCTTGAGGGTAGTCTAGGGCTTGGTGGTAGGGTCGCTGCCAAGGTGAGTGACTTTGAATTCCTGCAGCTCTTAGTAAGACCTGGCAAGTGCTTCCTCTAAAGTGTAGCACAGACTTCGTGTGTTGCCTTGGAATTATTGATTAGCATTCTACCATCTTGCAAAAAGGCACTGAGATAACTTTAAAATATATGTAAGATTTGAAGAAGGCTGGGTGCCTGGGTGGCTCAGTCAGTTAAGCGTCCCACTTTGGCTCAGGTCATGATCTCATGGTTCATGGGTTCGAGCCCCGTATTGGGCTCTGTGCTGACAGCTCAGAGCCTGGAGCCTGCTTCA
>NW_021900682.1:0-589 GCF_006229205.1 Suricata suricatta
CTTCAGATTCTGTGTCTCCCTCTCTCTGTGCCTCTCCCCCACTTGTGCTCTCTCTCTCTCCCTCTCAAAAATAAACATTAAAAATTTAAAAATAAATAAATAAAGGTACAACCCCTTCAGCAAGAGAAGGGGAAGTGGCCAGGTGGAGAGGGAAGCCTGAGCAAAGGCCCAGAGTCAGGAAAGGGCGGCCTGACCCTCTGCCCGGAGCCGGGCTCCACCCTCCTACCTGATGCAGCCACACGTACCCCCTCTGGCCTTCGTCAGCATGGTCCCCTGCCTGCATCCCTCCAGTGCCAGTGGTGACAGGGCAGGGTTTGAAAACAGACTTGTGCATTCCCAACAATGTGCCTTTCCTGCTGCCCTGCTCTGCCCCGTAGAGAGGGAGAGACTTAAGCCTGAAGAGACTCAGGGTAGAGAGGAGTCTACCTGGAAAAGCATGTTGAGCAGGGGGAACAGAATGTGCAAAGATATGAGGGCAGAGTCAGGATGATGCCCTGGCGCGCAGCTCAGAGTCTCCCCATCACACCCTAGGGCTCTGAGGCCACTGCTCCTTCCACTGCCCTGCCCGGGGGATGGCAGGGCATAGACA
>NW_021900683.1:0-589 GCF_006229205.1 Suricata suricatta
AGTGGCATCAGGATCCATCTATCCCTGCCCCCTAAGTTCTGCCCTCCGTGGTGGCATCATTCTCATGCTCCACAGGTTAGCAGGGAGGCTGCCAGGATTCAGATCGTGAGGAAAAGAGCCAGAGGTCTCTATGCTGGGGTGCCAGAAAAGTCTTTTATCTTATCTCAGGGGCTCCAATGCAGTCACTTGCCTATCCGGGCTCAACCAGTCAATAAGCGTGGGCTGAGCCAGGCCTAGAGAATGGGCACAGTGTGAACTTCAAGAGGACCGAGGAGGCAGTGGCCCCCCCAAAACAACGATTGGAGTAGCTGTGACCAGGAGGTCCTGGGGGGTCAAGGTAGCAGATTCCACTTGACCCTAAATCCTTGGAGATTTACCTACCTGCCTGGGTCCTGCCCTTGTGCTTGGGGACTGAGGCCTTGGTGGCAAGACACTCCTTTATTCACTCAGTCAACATCAGTTAAGAATGGGAGTGCCCCACCACGCCTGCGTCCGTGCATGCTCTATTCCCTCAGCGCTTAGGAAGCACCTGCTGTGCGCCAGGCACAGTTCTAGGCACTGGGGACCCAGCAGTGAAAACAGTAGACAC
>NW_021900684.1:0-589 GCF_006229205.1 Suricata suricatta
GAGAGTGAAGGCATTGTGGAGCAAGCGCAGTAGTTTCCCTCTAACCCTGGAGTGTAGAAACGTTTCGTTCTGACTACTGCAAGCACACATCTAGAGGTGACCACGGCAGCTACTTTCAGGATGGATAGAGCTCGTGTTCTCAGAGTGTGGGTTCTTCAGTCTCTTTGCTGTGTTTAATTCTCACACATGTTACTTAGCCTTGAAGATTCTTGAGGAAAGGAGACCTGATCAAGGACTTTTATGATTTACATTAATTTCTGTTTCTTGAAGAAACAAATAGAAGGGAAATGAAATGAGTTTGTTTCTAGGTTAGTGTCATTAAGAAAAAAAAATTCCAGTGACGTATGTAGTGTCATATTGGGGCATATGTCAAAGTCTACTGTGATTTCAGAGATCTGACTAGGTCACCTGTGTTTATTTTGTGCTGTAATGTTTTTGACATTGGGAAAATCTTAGAAAAGTTTAATAAATATGTCAAAGAACTTCTCTGAGAGTTTATCTGTAGGTTAGGGTTGCCAGTTAAAATATAGAACACCCAGTAAATTTGAATTTAAGATAAACAATGAATATATCTTAGTATAACTATGTC
>NW_021900685.1:0-589 GCF_006229205.1 Suricata suricatta
TTTTTTTCTTAGTGGTTTACCTTTTCTTTTCTTTTGTTATGATTTAACTAGAGTTGAAAAAACATTTTTGGTAACCTCAAGGTTAAACCTTCCAAGACAGCACTTTATAACTACTCAACAGACCGAAATAGTATGGAAGGCATGCATAAACCATACAATATAAACCTATGAAACTCCTGTAAAACAATTATTACTCTACACAGTGGTCTACTATGATTACTTATATTTGATGATGTTGATTTTAACCTCACAGTCCCCAGATGATTAGAGCCCTTATTAGATGGAAAATCATTGGTCTCCAGGTTTTTAAATGTCTCTGTGCCTGAGATCAAGGTCTTAAGACTCTGCCTGAACTTGGGCAGAGAAAGCCTTCAACTACATTGATTTGATTGTGTGTGTGTGGGGGGGAATTATGACAACAGTTCTTAGATTTGTGTTCTACTTGAAATAGCATAAAAATTTCTTTTCAACAAATATCTATGTAGTAACAAGTATGTATATGTGCTCTATTAGGTCCTCATTTTACAGTGTAAATAAAACAGACACGATCAGAGAAATCTTCATTGTGAGGAACAGGCAGTGGCTAACT
>NW_021900686.1:0-589 GCF_006229205.1 Suricata suricatta
AGGGCACTTGAGGGGAAGAGCACTGGGTGTTGTATGGAAAACAATTTGACAATAAAATATTATGGAATTTTTAAAAAATAAATAAATAAATAAATAAAATAATATTAATACAACCCCTTTGTCATGGGGTTGTCATGAACATTAAGTGACCTAAAATCTACAAAGTGCATAAGCTAGTGATGAATTCATTGTTAACTGTCATCTTCTTCATCCTCATCTGCATCATCACCATGACATCACCAATATCATCATCACCATCATCACTATCATCATCAAAGTCATCATCATTATTATTATCACCATCAGCATCATCACTATCATTATCATGGTCACCATCACCATCACTACCATCATCACCATCACCATCATCACCATCACCATCACCATCACCATCACCATCATCAGCATCATCAGCATCAGCATCATCACCATCACCACCATCATTATCATCACTATCACCATCATTGTCACCATCACCATCACCATCCTCCTCCTCCTCACCATTATTGTCACTGTTACCATCACCATCACTATCATCACCACCAATGTCATTGTCATCATCATCATCACCGTCATCATTGTGGTCAAG
>NW_021900687.1:0-589 GCF_006229205.1 Suricata suricatta
GTCACCGCAGAGACGGACGCTGTGTTCCCATGTGAGGCAACAGGGAGACCCACACCCTTCATCACCTGGACAAAGGTTTCCACAGGTAAGGCTTTGCAGTGTCTGCATTTTCACTGGGCTTGTGCAGGAAGGGCTTAATTAAGCATATGGCTCTGGTCAAAACTACAGATGGTGGGGATGGGAGGGGACATCTGAGAACTTAGATACAAGGATTCTCCTTTAGAGGGACAGGAAGTAAGGAACCAGACCCCCCGACTCCGGCTTGGATGTACGTGAGATTTTAATGTGGCCATGGAAACATGTAGTGGGTTCTTTGCATATGGAACAACCCAGGCTCAGGAGTATTTCAGAAATGAGCTGCACACAAGCCTTCCACCACCCATGTGGGGTGCCCTGAGGGTGAGGAAGAGGGAGCAGACCCCCCCCCCTTGCCCCTCCAGTGGCTGCTAGACATAAATGCAGCCTGCTTGGGGTGCATCAGGCATTGGTTTGATTTGCACCTACACATGGGGTTCTATTCTTTTGCTTGGGCTGCCGTAACAGAGGACCACATACAGGGTGCCTTAGAGACAGACATTTATTGTTTGGA
>NW_021900688.1:0-589 GCF_006229205.1 Suricata suricatta
TCAGATTCTGTGTCTCCCTCTCTCTCTGCCCCTCCCCTAGTCATGCTCGGTTTCTCTCTCTTTCTCAAAAATGAATAAACACTACAAAATTTTTTTTGGTAACTAGACTTACTGTGGGGATCACTTTGCAATATATACAGATATAGACTCATTAAGTTTACATATAAAAATAGCAATGTCATATCTTAATTACATCTCAATAAAAAATTAACCTTAGGATTGCCTTAAAGAACAATTTAATCACCAAACACCAGTATGCAGCCCATGGAGGTTTGCAACAAGTAGGTCATGTTGCCACATACCCTGTGGGTGAATGCTATTCTATGGATCTAAATATGTCAGAGATTTGGCTTTTCTTTTCTTCTCTCCTTTTTTTTGGGGGGGGGGGGAATGCACAGTGCTCAGATGACATCAGCTGCTGTCCTGGCCACAGCCCCTCAGAGTGAATGAGGTAGTTCCTCTGAGCACTCTATCTGAGTAACATGTTCACTTGACATGTGTTATCAATAAACTTTGCAGTTAAGATATTGATTAGGATGTTTTTATTATTTTTATTATTTTTTTGAGAGAGATAGAGCGTGAACAGGGG
>NW_021900689.1:0-589 GCF_006229205.1 Suricata suricatta
ATCAATCTCACAATTATAATGGTGAGTGACATTAATTAGACACAGACTATAAATTGTGCACTACTATGTGCATGAAACTAAAAGAAAACAGGGATAACTAATCGAGAGTTTTCGAAGTCAGAGAAATGATCACTGCTTGCATGGTAGGGACAAAAATGGGGATAGAGAATTTACACGCATGTGGAAGATTATAAGGAACAAATGATAAGGATAAAGAGTGCAAAACGTGTGCCTGGGGATGGGTGTGAAAACAGTGGCTATAACAACACAGGAAAGGGATGGGTCTCGGCTGGATGTCTTTGACCTCTACCCCAAGTCCAGATCTCGAGGATCCGACCACTTTGGGCCTGTTTCAAGCTATTAGTAATTTCACACCTTTTTCTGGTTCACACCGACATACTTTTCCATGTTTCACTAGTAAAATTCTCATACCCAGACACTCTCCCACCATTTCCTCAAAGAAAACACTGTTCTCCACTGATCTTTTGGGGCTTATCTAGTCCTTTCAAGTATCTTTCCCTTGCAAGGGATGGCTTTCACTGTTGGTCATGGAAGAAGATGAAGACACATTTTCAGTGTCTTTCTGTAC
>NW_021900690.1:0-1344 GCF_006229205.1 Suricata suricatta
TATCTTTTCTTTTCTCTTCTAGAAAGAAGGAACTAGGCAGATGGATGGAGAGATTCTGCTGTGATTTTTCAAAGAGCTGTGTGGATTGGGGACCTGTGGTGTCAGACATGAGGAGTTTATTGCTGGTGGGTATAAGTTTGTGAGAACATTCTTAGAAGATGAAGTATCCCAGCCCCTGTGAGCCCTACTATGTGATAGCTGTCCACTCTCCTGTCTTGCTAGTAGAATTTCAGTTTCACTTGTGTAGCCTTGTTGACAATGCCACGCAGCTGTCCTGTTCAGTCACTGCTCTGTGGGTGTAAGATACTTCGACCTCTAGCAGCTCCCCTTCTACTGCAAGAGCAAAACCTTTAGTGACACTGACACTGACCCAGCTCTTTGATGGAGCTCTGGAGCCTGTTCCAGAACCACTCCAGACTGATTGCTATGTGAGATAATGAAATGTCTTTCATTATTCTAGCCTCTATTAGTTGGGCTTTCTGATATTTGTAGCCAAATGCATCTTTAAACACACTGTATGTGGGAAATCCTAATTTTATCATTGAATAAGTTTATGTGCACTTTTTTGGGCCTTCTGAATGCATTATCACTGTCTTTGTTTAAATTCATTTTCTTATTTATGTATTGGTCTGGGCATTGGTAAAAATTGATGAGCAATGCCAAGTCCTCTATTCGCCTGGTATTTGGTAGAGTGACACATGCCACCATTGTACCATAGTCTTTTTATCAAGTAGCATAATCATTGAATTTCTGGAGTGTACTGAGTACTTTGAATGAAATTATTTGGCTCAGAATACATTTAAAAAATTTTAAATCTCAGTTACAGATTAATATTTTCTCAAACCTTCCTACTATTTTTTAAATATTTTAAGTATAAAAATGTGTTGAAAACACAGAGAATGCTCCAGTGCCAGGCCTCCAATCAAGTTATGGTGCGGGGAATATTATCAATATTGGTTTGCCTTTGAGGCAGTAAGCCTGGTCATTTATTTATTTATTTTTTAATGTTTTATTTATTTTTGATACAGAGAGAGACAGAGCATGAGAGGAGGAGAGGCAGAGAGAGAAGGAGACACAGAACCGAAAGCAGGCTCCAGGCTCTGAGCTAGCTGTCAGCACAGAGCCTGACGCAGGGCTCGAACCCACAAACATGAGATCTGACCTGAGCCGAAGTTGGAGCCTTAACCGACTGAGCCACCCAGGCACCCCAAGCCTGGTCATTTAAATCTATGTGGACCAAATTCCTCCCTCCAAAAAACCTGATTATGGGGTTGATAGTTGTCTGACAACTCTCTCTTTCAGTTGGCTCAAATTGACAATCACCAGATCAAGTTTTGCTGAAGA
>NW_021900691.1:0-589 GCF_006229205.1 Suricata suricatta
GGGGGGGGGGGGGGGGGGGGGGGGGGGGGGGGGGGGGGGGGGGGGGGGGGGGGGGGGGCGGTGAGGAAGAGAAGGAGATGCTTAGGCTCTGGAGGCCAGGAGGCTGAGGGGCTCCTCACGCCTGGATGATTCTTACAACTCAGAACACAAGCTAGGACAGCACAGACAGGCCAGGGGCCCCTAACGGTGCTCCTGCTTGCCGGCACTTGGCTTCCCTTACACCTGGCCCCACTGGCCCCACCTGGCCCCACTGATCCCACCTGGCCCCACTGGCCCCACCTGGTCACACCTGGCCCCACTGGCCCCACCTGGCCCCACTGGCCCCACTGGTCTCACCTGGCCCCACTGATCCCACCTGGCCCCACTGATCCCACCTGGCCCCACTGGCCCCACCTGGCCCCACTGGCCCCTCTGGCCCCACCTGGCCCCACCTGGCCCCGCAGCAGGCAGGGCCCAGCTCCTGTCTTCTGCGCTCAGGCGCCACCCTGCCCTGGGCGCTCCGCGGGGCCTCAGGCATCGGTGGAGGGTGCGGGTGCGGGGCTCCAGGAGCGCACATCGGAGAGCGTGTGGAAACCGGCCTGCAGACGTG
>NW_021900692.1:0-588 GCF_006229205.1 Suricata suricatta
ACATAATTTCATTCATAACATCCACTCTCTGGTAAATGAAGAATGAATTGGATTCGCTGCCATGAAATATATAATTAATATGACATAATAGTAAATCTAGTTCAAGTGATGTAGTGGAAGATTATAGATAGAATGTGTCACTTTGTCCACCTTTCATTTTCTCTCTCTAGAGATAGCCAAGTCTCTGGCTAAACACGTGAATCATTTCAACACCTTTGGAGGAAACCCCATGGCCTGTGCCATTGCATCAGCCGTGCTTGAGGTATGTTCCAGTAGCCACGCCCTTCTTCATTTCACAGAATGACTACTTCAAAACCATAGACACATTATCCAAACTCTATGATGTCCCATTATTATGATGAAGAGTTAATTACCACTTCACAAATTTAGATTTCCAGTTATTATTCTGCCCCTCCACCCCTTTTTAAGATCTACTTTGGATGCTTGAAGTATCAGATACTAAATAATACATCATACACCTCACATGCCTAGGAAATATAAGATAGATAACTGGCAGCACTGAAATTTCTTTCTTATACTTGTGGTGTTTGATAGAGTCACCAACTGCTATCCTTGACTTTAGATTAA
>NW_021900693.1:0-588 GCF_006229205.1 Suricata suricatta
GGCAGATTTTCCTTCCAGAAGCCCAAGGCAGGCCGGGCTGAGCCCACAAGGACCTGGAACATCCAGGCTTCCCGCCTTGAAGGGGTAGGATGAGCCGGGTGGTGAGTTCCTTCCATCCTGAGCGGCTCCAAAGTGGAGACTTTCGGTTTCCCTTTCAGTCCCAGATATATTGGACCTGGAGGCCTGTGGTCATTGCAGACACACCGCGGGTGACAGGTGACGGGGTCACACAGCTCAAGAAGCCTGGTGTTGTTCAGCTCAGAGGAGGATTCCTTGGTAAGTTGGGCAGGTGAGAGCCCCTGCCCATCGACTCACCCTCCACAGAGGTCTTTAAGGAAAAGGGAGCAGAGTTGGGATTTCTAGCCTCAGGTCACGCCCTAAATAGCGGCATGGTCAGGATTTGAACTCAGGCTTGTCTGCCTGCTCCCCCAAACTGGGCTGAAGTGCCCAAAAACAGAGGAGAGGTCGGGAGACACTGCTCAGCCCAGGTTCCAGACTGCATGGAACTGATCTTTGGGGAATTTGGAGGAAGCAGAGGAGGGGACGGGGGGCAGGGGAGTGGGAGCCTCTCCCTGTGCTGGCCTGACC
>NW_021900694.1:0-588 GCF_006229205.1 Suricata suricatta
GGATTTGATAACTATTTTGACTGAGGTGAATGTATGCTCTTCTTCCCCTCCTCTTTCCCTCCCTCCCACCATACCCACACAGAATGGAAAGAGAAGTTATATAACCTTTGTGCTGATTACACTGTTTTAGGTGTGGCCTTAGAAAACTGTTCTTGCTGCCTAATTATTACCAAAATGAATAATTTCAAACCAACTACAGACAGTGCAAGATTTACTCACTGAGTAAGTTCCTGGGAGCCTATGTATAAAGCAAAAATCTAGAAGTCAAAGCAAAATTTCACAGAGGTAATATGGGTAATTCTGAAGTGTTTATGGATGAAATGATAGATATTTAGGACTTACTTCAAAATTAGCCAAGGTAGGCATGGGGAGGAATGGGTAGGCAATGAGAGAATTAGATGAAACAAGATTTGTTATGTGTTGATAACTGCTAAGAATGTAAGAAGGGGAATGCCCGGTGGCTCAGTTGGTTAAGCATCCGACTCTTGATTTTGGCTCAGGTCATGATTTCACATTTGTGAGTTCAAGCCATACATCAGGCTCTGCACTGACAATGCAGAGCCTTCTTGAGATTCTCTCTCTCCCCCC
>NW_021900695.1:0-588 GCF_006229205.1 Suricata suricatta
GGTCCATGTGTCTGTTTTTGTGCCAGTACCATACTGTCTTGATGATGACAGCTTTGTAGTAGAGGCTAAAGTCTGGGATTGTGATGCCTCCCGTTTTGGTTTTCTTCTTCAATATTACTTTGGCTATTCGGGGTCTTTTGTGGTTCCATATGAATTTTAAGATAGTTTGTTCTAGCTTTGAGAAGAATGCTGGTGCAACATTGATGGCCTCAAAGAGAAAAGAGAAAACATGCAAATAGACAAAATCATGAAGGAAAATGGATCCATTACAACAGATCCCTCAGAAATACAAGCAATCATCAGAGATTACTATGAAAAACTATGTGCCAACAAACTGGACAATCTAGAAGAAATGGACAAATTTCTAAACACACATGCACTACCAAGATTCAAACGGGAAGAGATAGAAAATCTGAACAGACCCATAACCAGGGAAGAAATCAAATTAGTTATCAAAAATCTCCCAATGAATAAAAGCCCAGGGCCAGATGAATTCCCAAGGGAATTCTATCAGACGTTTAAAGAAGAATTAATGCCGATCCTTCTCAAGCTATTCCAAAAAATAGAAATGGAAGGAAGACTACCAGA
>NW_021900696.1:0-588 GCF_006229205.1 Suricata suricatta
ACACCGTGCCGTCTGCCACCTCTCTGCCTAGGAGTTGCTTTCTCTCGTGTTTATGGTTTATTGTTTCTCATCTCCCAGAATAAAAGTCCAATAAGAATTGGAATTTTGTCTGTCACTGGTACATCCCAAATACCAGAAGAGTGTTTGTAAGCAATATCAGAGGTCCAGTATTTCCTGAGTAAATGATCCACTGAAAAGCCTGCCGGACATTTCCTTCATATGCCATAGTCATTTCACAAACTATGTATTCTGCCCAAACTGTGTAACCCGCTCTCCCAAGCCTGGTGGCTAAGAGTCCGTCTTCACTCCCCCCTTTCCCTCATCCTTACTCTGTCCTCTGCCCGCACCCATGCCATCTGTCACCAAGCCTTGAGTTCCTTACCACCTGGTTAGTGGTCACTGTCAGCTACCGAGTTCCAACACGCGTCTTTAACGTTTGCAGGTGTCTTCGCAGTCTCCCACGTCTCTGAGCCTCCAGTCTGTCCCCATTTGATTCCTTCCTCACGTGACAGCCACAGCAGTCAAACTCAAACTTGTCTCTTTCCTGCTAAAAATCTTCCCCCTGATCTCCGTTGTGTTTGGAACCCC
>NW_021900697.1:0-588 GCF_006229205.1 Suricata suricatta
AGAGGTTAGCGGCAAGGGAGAAATTGTGGAAGGGTATATTGGTGACACAAAGACCTTGGAGATTTACCTGGCACCCAACAGAGGCCAACTGTGCCAATATGTCTACCTGTTCTTGCAAGAGATCAACTCGTTGGTTGACCAAGAGGATGCCAGCTTTTAGCTGGGCATTAAGATTGACTTGCGTTTGGAGTGCCTCTGCAGTGGCCGCAGAGAGGTTGTTTACTGCCGCGGCGGTTTCGACGGTGGTGACTAAGGAGGCGATTGAGGTGGCAGCAGCAGCCGCAGCAGTAGCAATCGCTGTGATGATAGCGATTACAACCCCCACCACAGCCCTCTTGGCCCGGTGGAGCTCAGGCACTAAAGAGGATTGTACCGGCCCCGGCACAAAGACTGGGATACGCACAACGACCGCAACAGAGAAATTCCAGTCCAACACTTGGAAAGGAAACAAGTGGTGTTATCACAACTGAGATGGTCCCCTGAAAGGGAGGCATTGGAAATCACAAAGAAGAACGGGGGATTAACGCATACGGTTACCATCGATATCTTTAACTGATATGCAGTCCGAGGCCCAATGATTGCCCTTGC
>NW_021900698.1:0-588 GCF_006229205.1 Suricata suricatta
ATCCTGAGAAAAGCCAGTGAAAGATCCACGTGCATTTATTCTGAGTGAGAGAGAGAGAGACAGAGACAGAGACAGAGACAGAGAGCATCTCAAGCAGGTTCCACACTGTCAGCCCAGAGCCCAGTGCAGGGCTCCACCTAGCAAACCGTGAGGAGCCAAAATCAAGGGTTTGACGTTCAGCCTCCGGAGCCACCACGCGAGCCCCCCACCCTGAATTTTCTTGTTGGTTCCAAATATCAGGAATCTGTGGACCTCGCTTTTTTAAGGTGGCAGGTGTACGACAGGCAAAGGACAGGAATGTCTCAGCTTTTGCTGGTGTGTTCTCGGGAAATGTGTCGTGACCACCTGGATCAATCCAGCCTCTTTCCTGGAACCATGGCAAAATGGCAAAGCTCAGTTGGTTAAGCGTCCAACTCTTTCTTTTGGCTCAGTCATGATCTCCAGTCTGTGGGATCAAGCCCTACATCTGGCCCTGAGATGACGGTATGGAGCCTGCTTGGGATTCTGTCTCTCCCTCACTCTCTGCCCCTTCCCTGCTCATATGCACATGCTCCCTCTCTCAAAACGAATACATAAACATTAAAAATA
>NW_021900699.1:0-588 GCF_006229205.1 Suricata suricatta
ATTATTTTCATAAAGGAGCAAATATTCTGCAAATCACACCTATAGCAATACAGGTGGAAAGTGTCAACACTTTGCTTAAAGTCTTTCCTTCTTTCTTTCTTTTCCTTCTTCCCTCCCTTCCTTCCTTTCTTCTTTCCTTTCTTTCTTTCATTCTCTCTCTCTCTTTCCAACACACAAATTTGCATTCACTCTAAGAGGGCTCCTAGGTCCTGATTAGTAACACCTGCTCTCTTACTATGACTCTCAGATTGAAAGCAATCAGTCCAGGAAAAAAGAAAAAGACTGGTCCCAGGGGACTCCTTATTTCTGGAGGGAACAGTGAGGGTGGGGCACAAGATTCTGGTGGTCTAGAGAGTACAGACAGCCCTGCCCAACTAAAAGCCTCAGAAAGAGGAAACTGATCAGAAGAGGAGCTTGGAGATGGCCTGACTTAGGCTGGTGGGCTCCACTCCTCTCACCTGGCCCGGAGGGAAAGGACACTGTGCAGAGACAGTGCTATGGTCACAAACTGCCAATTTGGCAGCTTGTCAAACCAAAGTCTGTTTCTTTTAGCAAAGGCACAGGGCTTCTGGCTTACAGGTCCCTTAA
>NW_021900700.1:0-588 GCF_006229205.1 Suricata suricatta
CAACCCGCTGCCCAGGGCCGGTTCACCCTCGTCCCCTCGAGCTGATCGCTGTAACTTGGGAAGTTACACCCAAAGGCACGAAGTTACACCTCGTGCTGCCAGACCGGGCCAACATTGCCCTCTCGTGGCAAGCATGTGTCATTACCATATGCAGGAGCACAGCGGACCCCGAGTCCTTGTCCATGGAGGACAGGTCGCCTACTGCCCAGAGTTCCCGGAGTCCCGGAGGCTGGCGGTTCAACTCTAGGATAGTTTCCTAATTCCTGATACCCCACAATCCCCTGCCTACACATTAACTTCACCTTGGGACATACATATATTAAGATGAACCATACGAAATTTGGCATTTATTGACTTCTAGTATATAAAAACACAAAAATATACAAAAGACCCACATCATACCCTTCACACATGCCAAAACCCTCGAACACATGCACACACATGCACACCGCACATGTCTACACATTCCTCTCTTCTCTGGGGAACACACACATGGCTATCCCTCCAGAGCACGCATCCACAGGACACAAAAGTACCACCCAGCCTACACTGCTTCACCCATGTGGCCCACACAACGCCCAACCCCCA
>NW_021900701.1:0-1344 GCF_006229205.1 Suricata suricatta
ATTGACTCCCTCAGTAGATGTATGGTTTGCAAGTATTTTCTCTCATTCAGTTGGTTGCCTTTCATTTTGTTGTTTCTTTTGCTGTACAGAAGATTTTTAGTTTTTGTTGTCATTCCCAAAAAATCATTGCCAAGACCAATGTCAAAGGAGAATGTCCCCTACGTTTTCTTCTAGTGGTTTACTGTTTCAAGTTTTACACTTAAGTCATTAATCCAATTCAAGCTAAATTTTATGAGTGCCATAAAATTGTGAATATCTGTTGATTAGAACATTTTTTATGCGTCAGTTAGGTCCATGTAAGTGATATTCCAATCCACTGTTTCTCTGCTGGTTTTCTGTCTGTACGCCACATCAGTTATTGTACGCGGGTCACAGAAATCCAGGTCTAGTGCTGTATTGCTGTCAATTTCCGCCTTGAGTTCTGTCAAGACAGCTTTATAATTTTAGGTGCTCTGAAGATTGATGTGTATATATTTATCATTATTATATTTTCTGGTTTCATTGATGCTTTTATCACCAATATAATGACTTTTTTTTGTCTTTACACTTAGATTTGAAGTCCATTTTGTCTAAAATAAGCAGTCACTCCTGGTTTCTTTTTGAAATCTTTTATCCATCACTTCCCACTCAGCCTATTTGTGTCTTTATAGCATCACCTTTATAGCATTACATTAATCTATACATGTCTATTTATTTGCCTTTACATTAATGCTTTTAAATGCTTTTGTGTTAACATGTTTTTATTTCAATTAAATTTCTTATAAGGCAGGTCTTGTGGTAATAAACTCCCTAAGTTTTTGTCCGAGAAATATTTTTCTTTCTTTCATTTTTAAAGGATGATTTTACTGGTATAAAGTTCTTATTTAGTACTTACTTTATTACTTTGAATATATTATCCCATTCTTTCTTGGTCTGCCTGATTTCTTCTAAGAAATCTATTAATAATCTTAGGAGCCATTCTTTCTTTTTGGTTTATTTATTTTGAGTGAGAGAGAGAAAGTGAGAGAGAGAGCACACATGAGTGGGGGAGGACTGAGAGAGAGAGAGGAAGAGAGAGAGAATTCCAAGAGGTTCCACACTGTCAGAGCAAAGCCCATCACAGAATCATGAGATCATGACCTGAGACACAACTAAGAGTCCAACACTCAATCTACTGAGCCAGCCAGGCACCTCGCCATTCTTATATGTGACAAACTACTTTTCTCTTCATACTTTCAAAATTCTCTTTGTCCTTGACTATTAACAATTTGATTATAATGAGTCTCAATGTAGTCTTTTTTGGGTTGAAAGTATGCTATGTGCCATGGAGGGAGAGGGTTGGGGTAGGAAGAAGAGTGGTAGATA
>NW_021900702.1:0-588 GCF_006229205.1 Suricata suricatta
CTGGCCTGATGTGGACAATGACGCCCTGGACCCCGAGCTGACACTATGATGGGTGTGGCCGGGGCAGCAGCAGAAGGTGGGTGCATTTCACACCGGGAAGGACAGGAATCACTGGGGGCAGAGGCTGGACTGTGGCTGGCAGCCTCTAAGATGGCCCCAGTGACACTGCCTCCTGGGTTTCACGTCCCTGGGTAATATCGGTCACCCCTGTTGAACATGGCCTGGGCCAAGTGACTACTTCTAAGAAATAAAACCGCAAAACTGATGGGTCGTCTCTCAGAGCCTGGGTCTCTGTGTCCTCTGTCGTGGTCACAAGCCGCCATGTCGTCAGAACACGCACGCAGAGTCAGGAAACGCCCGTGTGACAGACTGAGGCCTGCCACCAACCCTGTACGTGAGCTCGGGGGCCGGTCGTCCGAGTCTGTCCTCTCAGCAGCCATGTGACGAGCCTGAAAGCAAAGCCTCCAGTCCTCATCCAGGCTTGGAATGACGCGTCCCGGCTGTCGGTGTGACTGTCACCTCCGAGGGACCCTGGGCCACAGGCACTCCGCTGAGTCAGGCCTGAACTCCTGATCTAGAAAACTGTGA
>NW_021900703.1:0-588 GCF_006229205.1 Suricata suricatta
AAAGGAGAAGTAAGAAAATGGACACCAAAACAGATCACTATATGCTGAAATGCTGGACTTCTGAATACCAACCACGATCAAATTTAACAGGAATAAATGTAAAGTCTCGTAGATCAGTTCAGAAACCAGTCTTATAGGTAGAGGGAACAGACTAACAGATTTCCCATGAACATTTTGGGAGCTGTGGTTTACCAAATGCTTAATATATGAGCAAGATATGCCTGCTTAAATGTTAATGTAATTTTGGGGCTTCAATAATATTGAATGTGCAACAATACGACAGTAGGTGTCCACCTTGGAGGAAAGAACAGTCCCCACAGTTGCTGCGTTGATCAGACGTCTAAAAGAGTGTCGACAGGGGCCCCTGGGTGGCTCGGTCAGTTAAGTGTCTCACTTCGGCTCAGGTCATGCATTATCTCAGAGTTCATGGGATCGAGCCCTGTGTCGGGCTCCGTGCTAACAGCTCAGAACCTGGAGTCTGCTTCAGATTCTGTGTCTCCCTCTCTCAGTCTCTCCCCAGTTGGTGCACTCTCTCTCTAAAAAATAAACAAACATTTAAAAAATCACATAAGATAGTGTAGACAATTA
>NW_021900704.1:0-588 GCF_006229205.1 Suricata suricatta
AGGGGCACATGAAGAGCAGCTTTCTGTCTGGGAGCATAATTCCAAATACAGCACTGGGAAATAGAACCCAAGCAGAGAGAAGCAATCTCACTGGAAGAAACAATCAGATATGAGAGTTGAGGGTGTTTATGTAGGGAGCTGGTATGGAAAAGGAGGTAGAAGTAGGAGGGACAGAAAAATATTCAATGAGGGGTGCCTGAGTGGCTCAGTCATTTTAGTGTCTGACTCTTGATTTTTGTTCAGAATGGTCATAACCTCACAGTTCTTGAGATTTGAGTCTCATGTTGGGCTCTGTGCTGACAGCATGGAGACAGCTTGGGATCCTCTCTGTCCCTTTCTCTGCCTCTCTCCTCACATTCTCTCCTCCTCTCTCAAAAAGATAAATACACATTTTTTTTAATAGGCGGGCAAACCACAAGAGTCTTTTTTTTCTTTTTTTATTTGTTTGTTTGTTTGTTTTTAATCATAGTTTATTGTCAAATTGGTTTCCATATAACACCCAGTGCTTCTCCCCACAAGTGCCCTCCTCAATGACCATCACCCACTTCCTCCCTCCCCCTCCCCCTTCAGCCCTTAGTTCGTTTTCAG
>NW_021900705.1:0-588 GCF_006229205.1 Suricata suricatta
AAATAGGTTAATAATGCATAATAATTATGTTGTCACATACTGCATGTACTAGGTCCCACTTATATCAAAAATGTTTATGTGAATATACATGTTGTATCAGATAAAGTAGAATTGTATATCTATCTATCATCTATCTATCTATCTATCATCTATCTATCCTATCTATCTATCCATCTATCTATATCAGGCTCCTAACAATTTTTTAACTCATGATGGAAGGAATGGATTGCTTTTGTTAAAGGATATTAACTCTCTTCATATACCCTCACATGTCATTTTTAAAAAAGTCATATATTACATGTGTAACTAAACTATATAGTATACAAATTTAAAGAAATAGAAAAATACAATGTTATATATATTTTTCCTTCATATCCATGATTTGTTAAAATAATTGAACAATTAATGTCTCAAAGGAACCATCATAAAATTAATTGCTCTTTTATTGGCTAGCATACGGTCCAAGGACCGCTGTGGTGTAGAGAACCATTTGTTTCTGCAGTAAATAACTCCAGATAGTTATACTTTTGAGCAAATTTATTTTCTTTTTATTTATACTTTCCCCCTGCGTTTTAGCTATCACTGACT
>NW_021900706.1:0-588 GCF_006229205.1 Suricata suricatta
GTTATTTTAGGATTGAAGAATGGAACATATAGAGTGGAAATTTTGTATTTTAGTTAATATCATCCAAAATGAACTTTTCTTAACTTTTGTAAGATTACTTTAATTAATTTTGAGAGTGAGACCAAGCAGGGGAGGAGCAGAGAGAGAGGGAGACAGGATTCCATGGCTGCTCTGTGCTGTCATCACTTAGGCCTGTGCAGGACTCAGACTCACTGACTGTGAGATCATGATGTCAGCTGAGGTCAGATCCTTCAGCAACTGATCCACACATGCGCCCCAAAAATGAAACTTTTGAAGTGAAATAAAAGGTTAGATTTTCTCATTTTAGGGAGGTTTTATCAAGTCATGAAACTGGTGGGTCTTAATTTTGTATGACTAGGATTACAGCCTCCATATATTGGAAAGCATTAAGCAGAATTTACATGGGCTCTGTCCCCAGTGTTCCTGGGATTTCTGCACCAAATCCCAATATGCTTACCGCTACCCTGACGCACTTCTCACTCAAAGCAAACACTCAGAAATGAACGAATATAGACTTCCTCAGAAACACAGAGAATACCCCAAGCCCTCAAAGCAATGGAGAGCCAA
>NW_021900707.1:0-588 GCF_006229205.1 Suricata suricatta
CTCATTCCAATCTCTCCCCTCCAAATGTTTTATGCTCTAAGACTGTCTTTTGTTGTTTCTGTCCCCTCCCTTTCCTTTTTTCTTTCCCTTTGGGTTTGCTTGGTTATTTGATTTATCTGTGTCTTTGCATGCTTTTGTTCCCTGTGTGTTTGTCTGTTTTTTTTTTTTCAGGGCTACCTCAAGAAACAACCCAAAGTACACAAGGTGGAGTGTTCCAAATATTACCATGAGTAAGGGAACAAAATAATCAAAGGCACAACAAAAGAAACTGAGAGACACCATTAAAAGAAACTTCCTGAAATGACAAGGTATGGACAGTCAATGAACATCTGTTAATAGAGCAATACTAACAGGTGCACAAGGCATAACGAGATTTAAAAACTAACAAGAGGCAGAAACCTAGCCAAAATGACAAAACAGAAGAACTCTCCTCTGCAGAAATTCCAGGAAGAAGTCATAGCCACAGAACTGCTCAAAACAGATGTAAGCAACATAACTGAACAAGAACAACTGTCATAAAATTAATCACTGAGCTTGAAAAAAACAATGGAAGACATCAGAGAAGCTATTGACAGAAAGACTAGGGAC
>NW_021900709.1:0-588 GCF_006229205.1 Suricata suricatta
TGTGGTGAACACACGGAGATTTCAGGAGCGTGGAGCACCGTGAAGTTCCACATTATTTCCCCTCTCTTCCACCTGGCTGATTCTGAATTACACCCTTTTGTAATAAACTGGTAATCTACGACATACAAGCCTTCTTTTGAGTTTTGCAAGCTGTTCTAGCAAATTAAATGAGCCCACAAAAAGGGTTGGGACCTCTAATTTAAAACCAGTCATTCAGAAGTGAGGTAACAACCTGGGCTTCAGACTGGCATCTGAAATGGCAGTGGGGACGGTGTGCAGTCTTGGTAGGACTGAGCCCTTCACCTGTGGTGTTGTTATGCCCAAGATTTCAATATCATCCCCAAAAACCAGAAACCGCCAGGGAGACTGAGTCACGCATGCAAAAGCAAAGGGCTTTATTATGGGCTTAGGCTGGCCGGGCCTAAACTCCGGCTCACAGACTTCACCAGCCCAGTGGATCCGTGCTGAGAGCCCCGAACAAAGGGGGGCAGGGCCTTTATGGGCTTGGGAAGGGGGAGTTACAGGAAATTGTGACACAGGTACAGGGGTCCAATCATTATCGCCTAACATCATTGGCAGTAACTTTAA
>NW_021900710.1:0-588 GCF_006229205.1 Suricata suricatta
TAGGGGTGTGTGTGTGTGTGTGTGTGTGTGTGTGTGTGTGTATTTAAATAGGATTTTTATCTGCTGTGAAATCCTGTCCCATCACGCGGGTAGCAGGTTACTCATATTTAACATGAATTCAATGGAAATATAATAATGTTTTATTTTGTAGCTCTTATTTATGTTTAGCTATCCCAAGAAGAGTAATATTTCTGGAAAATAAGATATATATTTTCTATTATGAACACAAGGGATAACAAGAAAGCCCATGTCTGATAAATTGACTGAGACGTCATAGGAGGGAGCCTCTTTCTCCTCATTTTTGCGGTGGCATTATCCATATGCAGGTATTGTGCTCATCTTTTTTCTCTCATGACCTCAATATGGTGCTCCTGGCACGAGGCATTAAACTTTATTTCATAAACTTTTTTTAATCTTTGCTTTTGAGATAGAGACACAGAGTGTGAGCTGGGGAAGATCAGAGAGAGAGGGAGACCCAGAATCTGAAGCAGGGTGTAGGCTCTGAGCTGTCAGCACAGAGCCCAATGTAGGGCTCGAACGCACAAAGTGCGAGATCACAACCTGAGCCAAAGTCGGCCACTTAGCCAA
>NW_021900711.1:0-588 GCF_006229205.1 Suricata suricatta
CCAGCTAAGAAGTCAGCCACCAAAGCGAGTAGGTCTCATCTGTGGTGCATAAAAGTGCATGGACTAGGATTTTGAAGTGAGGCGGGCCTGGAAAACACAACTTGGCTCAGCCTAGGTACAAGGAGATCGACTCATAAGAATGGCCTGCAGCACTTAGTTCCAGCAGATCTTGGGGTGACGCCATTCTACTCTCCACAATCACCAAGGAAGCGGCCACCTAGAGTACCCTGAGACCTACATGCCCTAAACCATGCTTATCCACTAGGGGGAGCTGCGGCTTTTTTGTTCTTTTTATTATTATTATTACCTTTTTTACTCTTTTTTTATTTTTTAAAAATTTTTACTCTTTATTTTCTTTTTTCCTTTCTCCCTCTTTTTTTTTCTCTTGCCATCCAGATATATTTTCTTTTATCTCATCCTTATATTTCCCCTCAACTTGTTATACACCTTTAGACTGTCCATTGTTCTTTGTCGTCTCTGTCCCCCTTTACTTTTTTCACCTCTTCTTCACTTTCCTCTCCCTTTCTTTTCTTTTCTTCCTTTCCCCCTTTTAATTTGTTTGTTTGTTTCTTTGTTTGATTTTCTGTG
>NW_021900712.1:0-1344 GCF_006229205.1 Suricata suricatta
AAGAATAAAATACCAGGTTGGAGAAACATGAAGATGCCAGATAAAGGTGGGAAGAAATGGTCAGTATTCGGGAGGAAATTGACAGTATGTATGGGAAAGCTAGGCTTTGAGGAACTTGAAATCTCAGAATATATCTCAAGTCATAAATATTGTAGGTTTGATAATTCCTTTTAGTGAATAGTAGAAAGAAACTAGATAAAACTGGTCAATATATGAAGAAGACATACACAGAGCCTCCTGTTTCCAGCCAAGGTGAAGTAAAATAACTAGATTCATTCTTCTGCCTTAAACAAATAAATACTGGATAAAAAATATAAAAACACTTTTCTTTTCAAATATTCAATAACAGCTAACAGAAAAAACATTGAACAATGATAGAAGGTAAACCGAATGAAGGGATCCCTCAGATTGGCCTAGGATTCTGCCCATGGGTTTTCTGGTTTATAGCACTTGGAAAAGGAGCATTAGTGAAGCCCAGAAGTCACTTTAAGTTGAAATGATAAAGCTGAAATTTCAGGAGGAACAAAAATCTAGTGTTTGCCAGGCAGAGAACAGACAAGGGAGAGGTGTAGGATTAGGAGCAACGGAGATCTAGAGCAATTGGAACAGTTAATTGGATCCTCCCTTAAGGCCTCCAGAAGGGAATGCAGCTCTGCTGATGCTTTCATGTTTAGCCAGTGACACTCGCTTTAGACTTTAGACCTCTAAAATGTTACAACATGAAGTGTGTGTTGTTTTAAGAGACAGAGTTTGTGGCAATGTGTTACAGCAGTAATAGGAAACTAATAAAAGAGGCTAACATTTCAAAACACATGGTAAATCAGCCTATAGTGGTACTGGCATCAGAACCCCCAAAAATGAGTAATGAAACAGAGAAGATTCATCAAAGAGACCATTAGTAACTGACTTTTAACAAAAGTTCTAAGACGATTCACTGGTGGACAAATAGTATTGTCAACAAATTGTGCTGAAATATTATTTAGCTATCTGGATGGAAAGGAAGTAAAATACAGATGTCAACATTTATCACATTATATACTTTTAACTGTGTGCAGTTCACTGTATGTTAGGATCTCAATGAAACACTGAAACTATCTCGTCCTCAGTAACTGTCTAACTTTTCATAATCTGTGTTTACTAGTGGTGTTAATTCAAGGCTATATACTTCCTCTTTTCTGTATCTGGAATGTTTTTCCTCTGAGATAGTTGCATGTCTTACTCTTTCACTTTATGTAAGTCTTCTTGTCAAATGGCACCTTCAGTAAGAGCCTGTCCCTGCCCAGCAGGCCACTGTGTTTGGAGCAGACTGCCACAGTGGAACAAGATAATAGTAGAGATGATCCA
>NW_021900713.1:0-588 GCF_006229205.1 Suricata suricatta
CATACATATGAATTCATCTCTTGCCTCTCTCTTTCTCTCTCTATATATATACACACACACATATACATACATATGAATTTTTCTTCTGCCTATCTCGCTCTTTATATATATATATACACACACACATATACATACGTATGAATTGATCTCCTGCCTCTCTCTCTATTTCTCTCTCTCTCTATATATACACACACACATATACATACATATGAAATCATCTCCTGCCTCTCTCTCTCTCTATATATATATATACACATATATGTATAGACACACACACACATATACATACTTATGAATTCATCTCCTGCTTCTCCCTCTCTCTCTCTATATATATATGTACACACACATACATACATATGAATTCATCTCCTCACTCTCTATATATATACATATATACACACACACAAATATAAATACATACGAATTCATCTCCTGCCTCTATATCTCTCTCTCTTTCTATATATATGCACACACCCACATATACATACATATGAATTCATCTCCTGCCTCTCTCTATCCATATACATATATATATGCTCACACAAACATATACATACATATGAATTCATCTCCTGCCTCTCTCTCTCT
>NW_021900714.1:0-588 GCF_006229205.1 Suricata suricatta
CCATAGTTCTCTCCTCCTCAGGATCAGTTTTACAAATCCGAGTACATTCTTTGATTCACACACTGAGCAGATATTGATTGAAAATAGTAGTTTTCTTTTGACATCATGACAGATTACCCGAAACTTAGTGACTTAACCCAAATTTATCATCTTAGAGTTCTGCCATTCTGAAATCCAACATGGGTCTCACTGGGATAAAATCAAGGATTTAGCCCAACTGCACCCCTTCAGGAGGCTCTAGGGGGGAATTCATTCTTTGATTTTTCTAGCTTCTAAGGTTTATCTGAATTCCTTAGCTTATGGCTCCCTTCCTCTGTTTTATAGGATTAGTGCATGGGCATCTTTAGGGAGCTATATGTTTCTTATCATAGGCACCTACCCCATACCAGGTATGGCTATGGGCAGTATGAGATAGACAAGGCAGAGAAAGACAATAGCAAGTAAACAAACACGTGCACCAGACAATTTCAGCTAGTGATGTGCACATGAGCTCAGAAATTCACTTTTCCCCAGGCATGCCAATTATGCATCCATTTATACAATAATTTTGAATACCTCCTATATAAAAGGTGATCTACACATTTCAAG
>NW_021900715.1:0-588 GCF_006229205.1 Suricata suricatta
TGGGGGGGCGGGTGTGATTTTCACCCCCAGAGACTTGAGAGAGTGAGCAAAGCCGGGGGGGGGGGGATGTTGGGGGCGAGGAGTGGGTAGCATCTGGGCAGAGGGCACAGCCGGTGCTCAGAAGAGGTCTGCACTGAGCTGTGTTTGGGGGTTTCCAGGGGCGAGAGAGGAGCTAGTTGGTGGGCCAGAAGCATGGGAAGCGGTGTAGCTGGATGACCGAGAGCACCCCTCAACTCTGCTCGAGTCGCAGAATGACGTGGAGGAAGGTGACTGCCATCCCCTTAGCCCCGCGTGCACCCCTGCACTGTCTTCTGGAAGACCCGGGTGAGCCAAGGGCCCCAGGAGGAAGACATCAGGGCAGTGAGGGGCCTTGGCAAGATCTGCCCCCACCTTACCTCCCATCCAGAGCCCCTGAAATCCCTCCTTAGGTGGAGCCGGATAAGACCCCAGGTCTTCCCAACACACCCCCCGAGACAGCAGAGCAGTGCGGTGGGTCCCTGGGCCCCTCACCAGGGTTTGCTCACTTCGTAGGTTGTGGGAGAAGCGGCTTCTTCAGCCTTCTGACCTCTGAGCCACTTTACCCCCAGA
>NW_021900716.1:0-588 GCF_006229205.1 Suricata suricatta
GTGGAAGAATTCACAAAATTCGGAGGCTCCCTGATGTCTAGGGTTTGGTTTCGGGCCTCCCGCCTTTGTTGTCTCACCGGCTGCCCAGCCAGTGCTGGGCTCTTGCACCCGCGGTCCGTGACGTTCGAAGTCTTCCTGACTCTGAAAAGTGTGTGCTGTCCTCTTGAAGGTTCAGCGGCTTTGATGCGTGTGAGCAGTCAGGCGTGCACCTGCTCGGGGCAGCGTGGCAGCCGCACTCCCGAACGAGGGGGCACACGGTGCGTGTGAGTGTGGCCACGGGGTCCCGCTCACCTGGCCGGGCTGCGGGCACGAGGCATCCCACCCCCTCCCCCTTCTGCCCGGGGCTCCGCGAGGCTCGGGATCCCCTGCTGGGGAATGTCAGGGCCATGCGTCCTGCGTGCCGGTGACAGTTCTAAGCAGGGGCAGAGGGGTCCTCCGGGCCGTGCTGGTGGCAGCAGGGGCTCCTGTTCTGCGTGCTGGTGGCAGGAGGCCTCGGGAGACGAGTCCCCGTGTGCGTGCTGCAGACTCATTTTCTGCTGTCCTCACGCTAATAAAACTGCTGCCGAGCCGAGCAGTATCGATCGGTCA
>NW_021900717.1:0-588 GCF_006229205.1 Suricata suricatta
AGAGAGAGAGAGAGAGAGAGAGAGAGAGAGGGAGAGAGGGAGGGAGGGAGAGAGAGAGAGAGAGAGAGAGAGAGAGAGAGAGAGAGAGAGAGAGAGAGGGAGAGAGAGAATCTCAAGCAGGCTCTGCATTTTTAGTGCAGAGCCCAACATGGGGCTGGATCCCAGGAACCATGAGATCATGACCTGAGCTGAAATCAAGAGTCAGACACTTAACCAACTGAGCCACCCAGATGCTTCACTAGTGAACTTCCTAAAACTTTCTATGCATTTATTTATTCATTTAAGTTTCTGGGTCTTCTATGAGGGTCTTAGATCCAAGTTTAAGCCTCATGTGAATGAGCCCAAGCCTTGCTTTTTTTTTTTTTTTTTTTTTTTTTTACCAGATAAGCAACCTGAGCACCTAATTAAATATAAATCAAATGATGAGGAGGAAGATTATGGTGATAAAATAGGCTAATTTTTAGAGAGTGTTAGTTACTATGTGGCAGATACTTTTCTACATAGTTCATAGTTTATTCCATTTAATACACACACACATACAAACACCACACATACACAAACACACACCCCAAGAAAATCCTGAGTAAA
>NW_021900718.1:0-588 GCF_006229205.1 Suricata suricatta
GTCTTATGTCACATGACAACCCCAGGACATTCTCATTGACTTTAAAAGATGACTCTTCTTTCAATACTGTTTTTACAAAAGTGGTGATTTCTGGTGTTACTATAATTCCACAAATATTTTAATGAACTGACTACCTCCATGAAAAAAATATTATTTAGTATCAATATATATTTTAAAGACTGTCACTATTTATTTTTGAGAGAGAGAGCAAGAGAAAGAGGGAGAGAGAAAATCCCAAGCAGGCTCCGTGCTGTCAGCACAGAACTCAATACAGGGCTGGAACCTACCAACCCATGAGATTATGAACTGAGCTGAAATCAAGAGTCAGATGCTTAACTGAATGAGCCATCCAGGTGCCCCTCAGTATCAATATTAAAATGGTATTAGGTTTTTAAAAAAGTGATTCATAATGAAGCATTTATATCATTTGAAATGGCAGTTTATAATTTTAAGTTATATTTAAAATAGAAAAGGGATTTGTTATTTTATATTCTAACAGCCAATTCTATTTTTATTTTTGTAAAGTTTTAATTAATTTATTTTTAAATGTTCATTTATTTCTTAGAGAGAGGCTAAAAAGAGAGAGAG
>NW_021900719.1:0-588 GCF_006229205.1 Suricata suricatta
GGTGGGGTGAGGGCGGGCAGGAGATAAGAAGTGTATGTGAACTCTGTATTGTCTGCTCAATTTTCCTGTAAACAAAATAGCTCTAGGGGCGCCTGGGTGGCTCAGCTGGTTAACCATCCAGCTTTGGCTCAGGTCATGATCTCATGGTTCCTGGGTTCGAGCCCCGCATCAGACTCTGTGCTGACAGCTAGCTCAGAGTCTGGAGCCTGCTTCCGTGTGTCTGTGTCTCCCTCTCTCTCTGACCCTCCCCTGCTTGCACTGTCTCACTCTGTCTCTCAAAAATAAATTAAAAAAAATTAAAGTAAAAAATTTAAAAAAAAACAGCTATAAAAAATTAATGTCTTTTAATTAAAAAAAACCCCAGAAAGTCAGAAATTCATCACAGGGAGAAAAATAGAGTTGAAGAGAACCAGAACATGGTTTTTTGTTGTTATTGTTGTTGTTGAGAAAATTAGTAAAATAGTTAACTCCAGATAATGTTGATCAAGTCAAAAAGGAAGAAGATGGGGGCGCCTGGGTGGCTCAGTTGGTTAAGCGTCTGACTTGGGCTCAGGTCATGATCTCACAGCTCATGGGTTTGAGCCCCAC
>NW_021900720.1:0-588 GCF_006229205.1 Suricata suricatta
ATACCTGCTTTTCAGGAGAAGCAAAAGCAGATTAGACATTCTAATACATAGATACCAATGGTCATTATCTAAAAATCTCATAAAATCTGAGACAAATTAAAATATCCAATAATATTAAAATTGGAGGCTAGATTATAGTAATTCCATTTAAATATTTCTCAAATGTTAAAAAAGAAATATTGCAAAGACTATGAAAAAATCACAAAAATATTGCAATGAAGTGGTAAATACTAATTAAATTTATACTCAGATTATATTGGTATAAAGAAAAAATAGTGTGTAATCTATAATTAACAAAAATATGAAAATGAAAAGAGTTCAAAGAGGTGGAATGACTAGTGAGGAGTCTATTAGGATTGACCTAGCATTATTTATAGAATAAAATGAAAAACAAATTCGTAGGAATAGGCTAACCCTCTGAGATCTTTTGGACATAATCTGATTCCGACCCCAGCTTCTGGAGAAGCCATCAAATACAGCCTTATTCAATGAATACTCCAAGAACTGTATGGCTGGGGAAGATTCTCTTTAAGTGAAGATAATTGGGTCTTTACAATGTGCAGAAGTCAGGGACTTTCATCTCTAGAG
>NW_021900721.1:0-588 GCF_006229205.1 Suricata suricatta
AAAAATCCCAGCACTGAGTCAGCAGAGAGGCATGACTGGCTTTCCTTGCTACCAGATATGCCACCCCTGGGAAGGTCACTTGAGTGTACTAATCCTTCCTTCCCTCTCTTCTTCCCTCCTTCCTTCCTTCTTCCTTCCCTCTCTCCTTTCCTCCTTCCTTCCTTCTTTCCTTCCCTCCCTATTTCCCTCCTTCCTTCTTTCCTTCCTTCCTTCCTTCTTCCATCTTCTTCTCTTTTCCTTCCTCCCTTTCTTCCTTCCTTCTTCCCTTCCCTCCCTCCTTCCCTCCTTCCTTCCTCCCTTTCTTTCTTTTCCTTCTTTTTCTCTTTCTTTCTCTCTCTTACTTTATTTCATTTTTTTTCTATTCCTTCCTTCTTTCTTTCCTTCCTTCCTTCCTTCCTTCCTTGCCATTAAGTACATGCTTTGAAGAAATAGTGCTATGTTAGTCCAGGGCATCCATAAAGCAAATGCCATAACAGGTTTAAATGTATGCAGGCTTTCTTCGGGGAAACGTCTGTAAGGTAATAAGGAGATGCACCAGACAGTGATGCCAGTCTGAATCCTGCTGAAGAAGACAGGAGAGGGGGGTGG
>NW_021900722.1:0-588 GCF_006229205.1 Suricata suricatta
GCCGGGGAGCCAGAGTCCTACCGGCGGGGAGCCTGCCCCCTGGGGCCCAGAGCGCCCCCACCCTGGGCAGGGAGAATTCATGCCTCCTCAGCCCTGGCCCTGGACGTGGGCTCTGTCCACCCAGCGCTGCTGACCGGTGGGGACAGGCCGCCGGCAGATCAGCACAGACGGAGGGCCGGAGGGCCACCCTGAGGGGCCCCAGCTGGTCCAGGATGAAGCGCTTTCTGTCTCTTTAAAAGACACTCTGAGTTTTCCCAGCTCCCCTGCTGGCCCCTCCAGGAAGACAGCACAGGCTCATCCTGCTTTTGGCCAAAATTCTCTTCTTCTAGTCCCTGCCTGGGGCCTACCGGTCCTGGTGGGGGCCCGGCACTAGGTCCGGGCGAACCTGGAGCTCAGCCCTCTGGCTGCCCCCTCCCCTTCCCACCCTCCCCCTCCCCCACCCCTTCCCACCCCCCCCCACACCCCTTCTCCCCTCCCCTCCCTCCCCTGCCTCCCTCCCCCATGCCTCTCTCCTTCTCCCCCTCCTTCTCCCTCCCCCACCCTTTTCCGCCCTCCCCCTCCCTCCTCCTCCCTTCCCCACCCCTCCTC
>NW_021900723.1:0-1344 GCF_006229205.1 Suricata suricatta
ATTTTCCATTTGATCAAGGCTCAGAGGGAATAGCATATATCCGCTTTATGTAGCAATAGCTCAGATGGCATGAAGATTGAGGGTAATTCCTTGCCTGGAGGTTGGTATCATCCAAAAATTTGCTCATTTAAAAGTATGGAATCTGTTTCTAGATAGAGATTAGGTACCTAATCAGGGGCTTTATTCATAATACACTGCACATGTCCTGTCCATGTGCCTGCTTGGCTTCCTCAGACCAGAGTGGTTGGGTTCCAAGAATACATATCCCAAGATAAAGTGGAAGCTGTAGGTTATTAAGGTCTAAGCTCAGAAATTGGCACTGTTGAGCAAATGGCATCTGCTATCTATTATCAGGAGTAGAAGTCCGAACACTTCTGCTCACTGCATCTTGGTATCAGAGTTGCCAAGAAAAACACAACACAGTCAAGCACCCAAATAGAGAAGAGACAGAGCTTGCTTCAGTAGTGGGTGTCTGCATCCCATAGCCGGTGGTCTCTCCTGCAGACAATGCAGGGCAATAGCCTGCCCATACCCCTTTTGTGCTGCATCAGAAGGACACTGTCTCCTCCCAATAGGGGACAGATATAGCAGTGAGACTGGCCAGGTGCTGTATAATACAGTTAAGCAGAACAAAGGAGTACACACTGAGTCTGAAAAAGGGAAAGATCTTCCCACACAAACTGACAAGTCCAGCACAAACTGTTTGGACTCTTCATCTCTCGGTAAAGCCCTTTTTTATAAAGGTGCCATATTAGATTGATCTAACAGTCACTGAGCCTAGATTCAGTGGAGGAGGTATAGAAACTGTCGCTTAATGAAAGAAGTATCAAAGATTTGGGGGACCACCTTTTAAAACTACTACAGTCCACCTTCTGCCCCAAAATTATGTACTTATATTCCTTTCATAAAATACACTCACCACCTTCAAAAAAGCCTTCAAATAGATGATCCATTGCCTCATCAGACTCAATTGCAAGTCCAGGATCTTGTCATCTAAATGAGATACTGGTGAAGATAAGGCAAATATGTTTTAATTTCATTCATTTGACTTCTTTCTCTACAAAGATTCGTGAACAAAAGATACAAATTATCTGCCTCCCTCATATCCCACATACATTGGTGAAAGAGGCAAAGAGTAACGAGATCAGTGCCATGGACACATTCAAAGGGAAGAAAACTGAGGCGCACAATAGTCGCTGGTCAATAGCAATTTGGAAATCTAGCCAATTGTATGTTGCCACTTTCTTGATTAGGCCAAGTACTCCACCCTGAAAATGTTTTTGTTTTGGTTTTTGGTTTTTGGTTTTCCTATTTAAAAGATCCTATGATGCATCACTTTAAATC
>NW_021900725.1:0-588 GCF_006229205.1 Suricata suricatta
GTGGCTGTAGGTAAAAGAGTCAGAGGGTGACTGAGTGGTAGGATAAGGGGCTGGAAGGGTTGGGCAGGAGCTAGACCACACAGGCCCTTGCAAACCTTCTTAGAGATTTGAGACTGTATCAGAAGAGCTCTTGAAGGGAACAGGGCAGGGGAACAGCACAGCTTCTGGGAGATAATGCTTGTCCTAGGCAAGGAGATACCCCTAAGCTGCAGCGTGACTGTTCTGTGTATTTCTGGCTCCTTTCAAATTGGCTCCATGATCTATATTAGCTATTCTCAAGGACATCCATTGCAGCACTCCTGGTTGTTCTCTTTCAGAATTCCCAGCACACTAATATAAATGAGAGTAGTGAGGTGGAGATAAAGCAACTAGGAATACTCATTACTGTGGGCTAAAGGGTACTTGCCTCATCTAAAGGTTTTCAAATATAAGTGTTTCAACAAACTGTGGGAGACGTATTATGTTTTATGGTCATTTCCGACTAGTTCTCAAATGTAATATGTAATATAAGGACTCCATTTCCTTCCTGAATACATAAACCATGTTATTGTGTGAGGCTGTTGTAACTGCTGTCAGCTGACCATGTAG
>NW_021900726.1:0-588 GCF_006229205.1 Suricata suricatta
CCTCCTATTGGCAAATTCTGTAAGTGGGATTTTGTCTATAGCCCAACATAGTTTTGCAGGCTAAACTTAATAATGTTTATTCAAGTAGTATAAGACTAATTTGGATTTTCTTAGTATATGATGTAGTTTCATATGTGAAATATTAAAGTATTTCATACTTATACATTGTAAATTAAAGAAAAAGTCATCACAGTAGTCTCCCAGGCGCAAAAGATCTGAATTCCTGTTAACTCTCTGACTGCACCTTATAATAAAGACTCTTCCCTTTGCAAATTCCACCCCAGCCACAAGGGTCTGCTCCTTCAACACTCCAAGCATGGCCCTGCCTTAGGAACCTTTTATTTCCCTTTATCGTCTAAAATCCTTATTTAGAATCCCTTCCATGTTTCTACTTGACCTCCTGCACTGTTCTATTTATAGCTCCTATTTCCCATCACTCTTTCTTGACTGATCTATTTAAAGTTGAAATACTCCTTACACTCCCTATTTTTTTTCTGGTTTAATTTTTCCTCCCAACTGCTAACATCGTTCTTTCTTTATTTTTTTCTTTATCTTTTTTAATGGTTTATTGTCAAATTGGTTTCCATA
>NW_021900727.1:0-588 GCF_006229205.1 Suricata suricatta
TTGGTTTTCTTTTCACTTCCATTTGCATGAGAAATGCTCTTGTATCCCTTCACTTTCAATCTGCATGTGTCTTTAGGTCTGAAATCTGTCTCTTGTATATAGCATATGTCTTTTGAACGGAGTGTTTAGTCCGTTTACATTCAAGGTCATTGTTTACAGGCATGTACTTATTGCCATTTTGTTTCCTGTTTTGTGGTTATTTTTGTTCTCTTTTCCTTTATTTTTTTACTCTCTTCTCTTATGCTTTGCTGGTTTTCTTTAATGATATACTTGGATTCCTTTCTCTTTATTTTCTGCATACCTATGACTGGTTTTTGATTTGTGTTTACCATTAGGTTGGTATATAACGTTTTATGCATATAGCAGGTATATTAAGTTCATGGTTGCTTAAGTTTGAATCCATTCTTTGCCCCCCCACGATGTTTCAGGTATATATTGTCATACTTTCTATTATTTTGTGATTACCTTGATTGAATTTTATAGATATGCTTAATTTTACTGTTTTGTGCTTCCTTCTTTTTCTTACTTCTCCTTATGGTCTTTCTTTTCCACTCAGTGAATCTCCTTTAACATTCTTGTAGGATTGGT
>NW_021900728.1:0-588 GCF_006229205.1 Suricata suricatta
GGGCAGAGTCACAGCAAAATCGGGAAGAAATACTCATGACACTACAGTTCTCATTTCTGTAGCTGATCACATGCATGTAGCCACCTCTTCAGTCATCCCTTCTGTATTCCCTTTGTGTACAGCAAGCACCAGATGGCCATGGTTCTTTACTTGTGGGATGACCCAAGCTCCATTCCTGAAGACTCAGGGCCATTCCTAATCCTGCTTGTGTGGGCAGTTTTCCAACTGCAGTTTCCCATCAACCACAGTCGCAGGGCATGGTAATCCTAAGGCTCCCTAAGGGATCTCCTGCATTCCCGATATACTCCTCCTCATCTCCATGGTAGAGCACTAGTCCAACTCCCCCTAGAAGTCAGGACCAGTCACCCCAGCCAGTAGGGGAACAAGTATCCACCAGATGATTATAAAAATAGAAGTGAAATCATGCAGTGATGCTAAATAGTAAAGAGAGGGGAAACTTCTCTCTACTCAAACCATCCATCTCCTGCTATTTGACCACAAACCCAAGTGTCCCTCCATCTGTTACTCTTTCTTTGTCAGGAAGAGGAGGAGTTATCTCACTGGTGAGTTTAAAGGGAAAATTGAGCA
>NW_021900729.1:0-588 GCF_006229205.1 Suricata suricatta
GGCGGCTGTTTTGTTTTCTGAGCCTTGGCTTTACCTTCTCTCCTGGCCTCTCCCGCTGCCCCAGCTGGCCTGGCTGGGGCCGCATCTTCCTGGAGACGACAGAGGCCCCGAACGTCAGGGAGCAGGTGCCGAGACGGGGTGAGGGTCAGCGTCCGCCACCATCAGCTCGGGGGAGGGGCACCATCCCTGGGGACCCAGGGCCCTTCCCGGGGAGGGAGGTGACGTGGAGTTGCTTGGGAGGGTGAGCGGGCTCCTCCAACCTCTAATGACTCACCCTAGAGGCCTGGGCCCCGGCCTGCTGCCCGGCGCTCTGCGGTTCTCTCTGGGGCTCCGAGCCCCGCACTGGGTCAGGTGGCGAGTGCTCCTGAGCCGCACTGTCCTTCCCGGGATGGTCTTCACCAGCAGAGGCAGCCGGGCCAGCCCCCTCCGGCGGCAGGCCGCTGTCCTCGGGAGGTTCCGGGGTGTCGTGGTCCTGGCCGGGCCGGCCGGCCTCTCCCGGAGTCTGGTTGTGCAGGGGGCTGCCGCCAGCCTCGACCTGCCCCACGGGCCCTCGGTGCTCACCGCGCTCCGGCGGGCGCGGATCGGCGC
>NW_021900730.1:0-588 GCF_006229205.1 Suricata suricatta
ACTAGGTGTTAAAGATGGACTCACTCATCTTTGTTTCTGCAACACAAAGCAGACAGACAGTAACTAATAATATCTATGACTATAATAACTAATGACACTTTTCATTATAAGTATGTTTGGGGCATACATAGAATGTACTTTATTCCATTTAATCTTGACTACAACTCTGTGCAATAGATATTAGCTTTCAACTTTGATATTGTCTTATAAATGTTTTGCGTAAGAAAATCATCACATTTAAGAGTCCAAATGTTTGATAAATTTGGTGAATGAATGAATACTGATTTCATCTCTGTAGGATTCCTCTACCAAATTCCATTGTGAGTGGACTATCATTGGAATCTATGGAATATATATTATATATTTTCTAAATTAGATAAACAATGTCACTAATGAAATTTTTATTATATTTTTTCTAGACTAATCCTATTACTAAAGCCCATGAGATTACTTTTATATACTTTTATATAATCTTTCCAATTATCTCTCCTTTCTTTTATCTACTCAATTTTTGCTTGCTTGACTACTAACTCCATTAATGATTAAAATAGATTCTCTTTCACTACTTAACCTATATTGTCATCCTGC
>NW_021900731.1:0-588 GCF_006229205.1 Suricata suricatta
CTTACAGGATTCTGTATCATTCAATGTGGGTGGGGGCCAAGGAAACTGCTTTTTTAGATCCAGGCCCAGGAGTTAGGAAATCGAGACACCCTGGAAATTATGAGACAGGCTTAGTTAGGCAAATGACCTTGGGTTTAACCTCTCTGAGACTCAGTTCCGGCCTCTGTAAAATGGGGACATTGTAATTTTACCTCTTAGCTTTATGCATAAGGTTCAAAATAAGGGAGAATTTATTACTGTCCTGCAGGTTAGGAAGGGATATACTTCTCCCACAAGTGAGGCCCAGGAGCTAGGATGTTGGATTCGAATTCACAGCCCTCTGCTCAGGATTCGAATTCTCCAAGCGCCTCGCACCTCGTGACGTCATCGAGTTACCTCTGGAAATCCCTTCATCGCCAGCGGTGGAGTCCAACAGAGCGGGCCTATTTGCATATTAGCATAGCCCCGCCCCCACACCGCTCTCCCCGCTCTCGGGTGGCCAGCGGCTTTGCCATTCAGGGCTCCTCCTCCTGGCCCCGCCCACGCCGCGGGCCCCGCCCCCTAGCCCGCGCGCAGCCTACCCCGCTGCCTGCCCTGCGCCCCGCCCCG
>NW_021900732.1:0-588 GCF_006229205.1 Suricata suricatta
TCGAGCCCCACATCAGGCTCTGCACTGACAGCATGAAGCCTGCTTGGGATTCTCTCTCTCTTCCTCTCTGCCCCTCTCAGGCTAGCATTTTTTTTCTTACTCTCTCTCAAAATAAATAATGAAACTTAAAAAAAGAATATATGCAAAGGACTAGAGAAAAGAGTGGAGGACATCAGTTAGACCCTTAACAAGGAAATAAGCAAACAAACAAAAAAAGAACCATTCAGAGATGAACTACTCAATAACTAAAATTTAAAATACGCTAGATGGAATAAATACTAGGTGAAGCAGAGTAACAAATTAGCAACCTGGAAGAGAGAGGGATGGAAAACAAGTTGAACATAAGAGAAAAAATAATAATAAAAAACTGAAAATAGGATTATGGAACTTAGCAACGCCATCAAACATAATGCCATTTGCATTGTAAGGAAGGAAAAGAGACAGAAGGAGAAGAGAGAGAAAAGGGGGAAGAAAATTTATTTGAAGACATAAGCCTCAATATATCCTGAATCTGGGGAAGGAAACAAATCGAAATCCAGAACATACAGAGAGCCCTCAACAAACTCAACCTAAGGAGGTCCACACCAA
>NW_021900733.1:0-588 GCF_006229205.1 Suricata suricatta
AAATAAATAAATAAAAATATAACCCAAAGAATGTAAAATAGCTCACTAATATTTTTTATTTGGGTTACACTTGGATTTTTTTTCATATATTGAGTTAAAGTAACTGTATCACTAATAGTCATTTTACTTATTTCTTTTTCCTTTTGTAATGTGCCTCCTAGAAAAATTTAAATTACTTTTGTGGGCTCGTATTTGTGATGCACGTTATAGATTTCTCGGGCAGCACTGGATAAACTGTTAGGAATTTTCTTCCATGTTCCTCTTCACCACAACACCAGTTACAAGGTTGACCTGTGAGTCCAGAACACTGAAATTGCTGGTTAAGGCTTTGCCGACGCCAACATTGGGGATTTCAATCATTATTCAATCATTACTTCATTTAGCCAAATAATTATTTACTGAGCAACTGCTATGTCCCGGGCAAAATACGACAGTGTCTCATACACAGGTCTGTGTCTCAAGAATTTCATAAGGAACCTCCCAAGCAGGGCCCCTGTCAGGATGGTTGATACTCTGGTAACAGGGCTGTCACTATTAGCAGCACAAACTAACTGGCATATTTGAAGCATATTTAAAGTTCACAAGAGA
>NW_021900734.1:0-1344 GCF_006229205.1 Suricata suricatta
CATCAGATATATTATAAATGTGGTTGAGTCTAGACAAATAAGGAGAGCGTAAAACAATAGATATTATTGAAATTATTATATAAATGGAGTAGATGAAAGTTCAAAACACAGACAAAAATTCAAGAAAAGAGCATGCCTTTCCAGGAGAAGATGAAAGAAAATTATTAACTTCGTATATTGTTACACATACACTTATAATTTCTACAGTAGGGACTTTCATCTCCTAGGAGAGAGTAGTCATCAGTGGATCAGCATTCCTATCTAGTATAGATAAATACAAATCAAAGACATAAAATAAAATAAAATAAAAATGAATAAAACACACATGACATAAAATACAGAAAAAAATCTGTTTGAAGGAAGTAGACGGTTGCTGGAGTAAAAAGAACAAGAGAGAATTCCGAAGGGAGGAAAACTCAGAGATAAGGGATGGTCTCTTTACACTTACAGCCTGGGGCATCTGCTCGACTCAGGCATTTGAAGAAGCTGGATGAGAAAGGACAAGGGACAGCAGAAGAATTATGGATGGAAATTTAGAACCCAAGTACATAGCTAATTTTCCTTCAGTACATTTGCCAAATGCGAGGCTGCATGGAGTGCACGGCTAAAAGTTTAGCAAAAATGTTGAATAACATAAGAGAGTGTTCACCACTTTCATGAGGATAGAGAGTAGAGGTTTTTACTGATAGAAGAAGGATGCACAGAATAATACTATTCTTAGTTAAAAACAAAAGACAAAGACAAAAACAAAACAGAAACCTGGGAAGCAGTATGAATCAGAGATGGATTGAGCCTTACTAGAACTTCAACTCAGTTTTGATTTATCATCCTGTCTGGTAAGATTAAGATGATCAGACACTTCTCTCTCTGAACTGTGAAATGAAAGAGTTTTTCTAGATACACAAAATAACATATGAAAAATATTATACAACCTACTACAGTATTTTTGAAACACATGTCTGAAATTCAATCAAAGATATATATTGAATATAAGATCACAGAGTGATTAAAGTAACAGGTCAGAAAACAACAAATCACGAAAACACGAATTAGAAGAAAGCCAAACACCAGACAAAATGGACTTAAGCAAGAGGCCTTAAACTGTTATACACTTATAACACAGTTCAAAATATGAAGGATAACAATTGATAGGAAAGAAACAAAAAGAGACAGACCAATGTGCAATCTTAATGGAAGATTGCAATAAACAAACAAAAATAAGGAAATATGTAGAAGGCTTTATTAAAATTAAGAAAGTCCAGCTAGCTGTTAGACATACTGATAGTATGTGGATTATTTCCAAGAACATATATTATCCTTCCCCAAGTTAACTTATTAAAAAAA
>NW_021900735.1:0-588 GCF_006229205.1 Suricata suricatta
AAAGGAAGCATCTATGGAAATAGTGCTCTGAATTCAAAGTAATATAGCAACAATATTCCTTCTCTGACATAATTAGTATGTACAAAGTTATCATATTGGCAATGGATTTTTATAGTATAAAAATATAGTGTATACTCAAAGATGAGTATATGATTTCAGTTTTGTAACGATAAGTAAACTTGAACATATGCATGACAGACATACTCAGGAATATTCAACGCAGCCTTGTTTGTAATAGCAAAAAGAATTGGAATAAGCCAAAATCAATTATATCATAAATATCAAAATATTAATATATCAAGAGTACAAAAATACATAAAACACAAATTAATGTTGATAGTAGTTTCCTCTGGTGAAGGAGAGAAACTGGATTGGGGAGGGAACTATGTTGTTTCTTAAAAAATAGGAAACAAATACACAAATTGTTCACTAGCAAGGCATTAGTGCATGGGTATATTGCTATATTACTCACACTTTTAATTTAAAAAGAAATAAAATATGCATAGAAGAAATACTGAGAGGAAACACATAGAGTCATTCTGGGTAGGAGGATTTGGTGTTATAGATTTTCTTCCTAATATTTCACTA
>NW_021900736.1:0-588 GCF_006229205.1 Suricata suricatta
CTCAAAATCTAAATTTAAGTCACAGTGTAGTGGTAAATTACTATGTTATCACTATCTCAAAACAACATTTTATACACTATCAGCCCAACATAATGCTGTAAAAACTGTTTTACAAAAAATACAGAAAACTGATATGTTTTCCGATTTCATTTTCATCCTAATATGTATGACCTTCACTCCTTTCTTTCAGAATCCAGTGAAGGGCCCCGTAAATAACAGCTTCTATTACGTATTAGAGGGTGCTGAATAGTTAGGAATAAACTTTCTACAGAAAATTGGGTTTGACTGCATGTAGTCTATGACTTTGATCTAATCCCTTAACTTTTCAATCCTACAGTGTTTTCAGTTGAATGGAAATAATAATAGTAGGTTAAGTTTAAATACTTCAAAGTGGTTACATATGTTCTTGATATGTCCATTTTATAAATGGTAATTAGGATATTGAGAAGAAATTGGGGTATATAAAAATATATAAAACTCAAAAGCTAATCCATTTAATTTTTGTGCTACTGCATTTGATGGTAGTAAGTACAGATCCAGTGCTTGAAAAAGAAGTCTCTTGCTAATTTCTTGGTACTAAATATGTAT
>NW_021900737.1:0-588 GCF_006229205.1 Suricata suricatta
TGAGATCAAGAAAAGCATTTGAAGTATTTGAAATATCTATCTGCTAGCAATTACTTGTGCATATTAATATATATTCATGTTTCTTTTGATATCCTATCTATATGGGTCCTGCTATTACTCCTACTAATATATTATAAAATATGTTGTTTTAGTCCAAGAATTCTTATGCAAAAAAGAAAAAAAAAGCTGCCAGCCTAAGATTTCACATCAACATTTGAAGAATAAATATTTGAGCTGGCTATTTAGGCCATTTCAGGAAGGCTCTTCTGAGATGCATATTATGAGCCCCTCACATTCTTGCAATGTCAACCTTTAACACCCCTGAAGTGGAAATCTCTACCTTCTTCCTCACTGGGATCCCAGGCATGGAGCATGCTCACATTTGGGTCTCCACCTCCATTTGCCTCATGTACCTACTTGCCATCCTCGGGAACTGCACCATCCTCTTTTTCATAAAAACAGAGACCTCTTTGCATGAGCCTATGTATTATTTCCTCTCCATGCTGGCCTTTTCTGACCTGGGACTGTCCATCTCCTCCCTTCCAACCATGCTGAGAATCTTCTTGTTCAATGCCACTGGGATTTCCC
>NW_021900738.1:0-588 GCF_006229205.1 Suricata suricatta
TGAGGATTTTTGCATCATGTTCATTAGAGAAATTGGTCTCAAGTTCTCCTTTTTAGTGGGGTCTTTGTCTGGTTTTGGAATCAAGGTAATGCTGGCTTCACAGAATGCGTTTGGAAGTTTCCAGTTTCCTTCCATTTCTATTTTTGTAAATAGAATTTGTTTTAAAAGAATAGGTGTTAAGTTTTCATTAAATGTTTTGTTGAATTCCCCTGGAAAACTGTACAGCCCTAGACTCCTGTTTGTTGGGAGATTTTTGATTACTAATTCGATTTTTTTTTTTTACTGGTTATGGGTTTGTTCAAATTTCCTATTTCTTCCTGTTTCAATTTTGGTAGTTTAGTTTATATGTCTCTAAGAATTTATCCATGTCATCCAGATTGTCCGATTTTTTTGGCATAAAATTGCTCATAATATTCTCTTACTATTGTTTGCATTTCTGCAGTGTTGATTGTGATATCTCCTCTTTCATTCTTGATTTTATTTGTATCCTTTCATTATTTTTATCAAACTGGTTATGAGTTTATCAGTTTTGTTATTTCTTTGAAAGAACCAGCTCCTGGTTTCATTGACTTGCTCTACTGTTTTTTT
>NW_021900739.1:0-588 GCF_006229205.1 Suricata suricatta
TTATGACTATTTCAGGAGACTTAGATGATTTATCATTTTATAGTGTTCGAATGTTTCATTGGAGAGCAGATCCATTGAGCACTACATATTATCAATCTAGAAATGAAAATGGTATATTTACCTCTTATGCAGAGAAATTTAGGCTTTTGTTTCTTCATTTGCTTTCTCCTTCCAAATCATGCTTTATATAGAAAATTGGCTACTCAAGGGATTGATTTCCCTACCCAAGAGAACTCTCTGTTAATATTCAAATAAATTTTTCTCTGTTCTGTATTGTTAAGTTTGAAACAGTGCTCCCATTGTTAAAAAATAACATAAAATCAACATGAAACTAACCCTAACCTTTACATTCATTTTATGAAAATTACCTTGTAGTTCAGAAATATTCATAGTATATTACAGTGTACATAATGTTTATAAAATTAATTAAATAATCAATCTCCATAGACAGATAAAAATACATAACTGTTTGGTTTTCCCCAACTTTTATTATTTGACTTATATACAAGAAAATTACTGCTAAAAGTTAGCACTTTATTTGACCAGTAATTCATAATTATTTATTGTTAATTATATTACATATATCTT
>NW_021900740.1:0-588 GCF_006229205.1 Suricata suricatta
GGGGGGGGCATGCGCAGGAGAAGCAGGTGCCCTGGGCAGTTAGTCAGATGTTGACATGACCACGAACAGACTTGCTGGGGTAGTCAAGCCTTCTCTTCTTGGAAGGTATGGTCCTTCATTCCTCAAGGCCAGTGGTCTGCAAATCTCAAAACAGAGTTAGTTCTGCTACACATCATAAGGCCTTAAGTCAGCCTGCCAGGAGTGCAGGAGCTTGAAGCAAGTGCCCCCTTAAGATCGGTTGGAGTGCTATCACATTTTTATTGAGAATTTCAGATACCCTAGCAATAATTTCCAATAATGTAACTTAAATACTTATTTGGCCCCTTACTGAACATTCATGTTTTCAGGAACAGATTCCAATTTGGAAGAGCCCAAAATAGGTTGGGCATATTTCAGTGAGACTCTCAAACATCACTGGTAGCCATTGACTTGATTACCTGGGCTGGGCATTTTTCCTGTTGCTGAGGATCACTGTTGTCAGATGAATTATTACCTTGACACTGAAAAGGAATGCAAGGAATGGGGAATATGGAATATGTAGTACTAATGAGTTTTTAAAAATGATTAATGGTCATTTTTAATCAATCT
>NW_021900741.1:0-588 GCF_006229205.1 Suricata suricatta
GGGGTGGCCATGTGACAAGTTTCAGGCCATTACACATACATGTACATATACTAGAAGCCATTGGAGAAAACTTACAAGAAAGGTTTTTAAGAGAATGCGGGAGACAAACATTGCTATTTTACCTCTAAGACTCCACAAGCATGAGAATGAGAGTCAAGGTCAAATACAGCTGAAGAGAGAGTTAGAGGGCTTGGGTTCTGAGAGCACTGTGGAGCCACCATCTGGACTCAACTTCCTGTTCAATAAGGAAACTAACTTCACATTTAATTAAGTCATTATAAATTGCTTAGTCTGTTATTTCCAATCAAACTTAAGTACAACTGAAACAATGAAGAATTGTGTCCATTATACATCTTTGTTTTTTTCCAAGCACATAGCACTGTATCTGGCACATTCAAAAGAAAATTCTGGTTGAATTAATAAATACCATCTATTTCCTTTATTACTCTTAATCGACCCTTCTCTTCAATCAAATCACTACTTGTATCTCCTCCTAGAATGTGTTTTCTAAAAGTGAGACATCCCTCACTAAAGATCCCTCCGTAGTGTCAAAACAAAAGTAAAGAGAGCCTGCAGAAAAGGAGCCAA
>NW_021900742.1:0-588 GCF_006229205.1 Suricata suricatta
TGGTGAGGCTGATCAACCCTGAGCAGCCTTTTCTCATCACCAGTAAAACGTAGCGGACCCCTGCTGGCCTTCTCCAGGGGCGTGTCACCTGCCCAAGCTCCCAGGACCCCATGCTCACTCAGGGACCCCACACCCGGCCTAGCACTCTGCTGGCACACCCTGAACGTCTTGTTTGAAAAAGGGCATTGTACTGTCACTTTCCACTGGACTCTTCAGATCACGTTACCAGTCTGGCCTCTTAAGATGGCAGAGACTAATACACGGCGCTTGCTGGCATCTAGTAGCCTGGCACTTAGGAAGGTGGCTGGCACACAGTACGTGATAAATAAATGAGTGTTACTATTAATATCACCTCAGGTGACCCCTGGAAGCCCCAGGCTGAGAAAGAAACACAAAACTGAGTGAGCCACTGGCGGTGGGAGACACAGACACCCACACACGTGGACCGTCCTTCCTTGCTGTGGCTCTGGGAAGGGGGCTTTGAAGGCTCCTATAAAAAGCTCTTCATTGGTGGACCTGGGGAACTTGGGACTTCTCTTCAGCAGAGAAGGGGTCACATGGCGCACCCACAAACGGCACTGGCGCTGA
>NW_021900743.1:0-588 GCF_006229205.1 Suricata suricatta
TCAACTTGTACACAGCACGTAACAATTTGCAAAGCACTTTATAACGCATTTAAATCTCACAACTATCCTGCAAGGTTAAGTAGGACATGAGCTATTAGGATTCCGTCCTGTAGTTGAGAAACAGGCTCAGAGAGGCCAAAGGCTTTTCCCAAAATGACACAGTAAGTAAGTAATGAAAGTCAAACCAGACTTATGGCTCCAAACCCTGGGTTCTGTCCTCTACATATGCACAGGGATCCTCCTTCAGATGGTGGAATTGAGGCCCAGAGAGGTTAAGACCTTGGCCAGTGTCACCCAGCAAGACTGGCCTCCAATGGTTGCTACAGAAACCCAAGTTAGAGGTTCAAGGCAGATTTCTCTGGCTCACAGGATCAGCCCAGACCGTGCTGGTGGACAAAGGGGACAAGTCATGAACAAAGGAGCAGGGGCAGCACCCAGCCATGATGTTGACACACTTGGTGATTTCTACGTTTAATTCACTTCATGCGGAGTAATTGTGCCTCTCACGGAAGAGCCCAAGCTGGCATTTTATGGGGCTGGTATTTGGAGAGCCCCGTGTTAGTTCTTAGTTCAAAAATAAATAGGGGC
>NW_021900744.1:0-588 GCF_006229205.1 Suricata suricatta
GTCCCTGCCCTGCACGGCCGCCCCGGTCCCCGAGGGTGCCCACGTTCTTACCTCCGAGGGGGACGCGGTTCAGCCCTGTCCCGGCGGCTTCTGGATCCACGTGGAAACGCGGTGAGCGCCTGTGCCGTCCTCGGCGGCCCTGTGGCCTGTGTCTCAGGTGGCTGCAGCTTCGGGGACCGTCCTTTCCTTCCCATCTCACAGACTGTGGTTCTGAGGTCTGGTGACCTCAGGGTCAGTTCCGACTCGGAGCCCCAGCTGGGCCCTGCCAGTGGGAGTGCCTGTCGGCCCGCGGCCCTCAGGGCACCTGGCTGCAGGGGTGGGCGCTGAACGCACGGCAGGGGCCCCGCTGCCTCTGGGCAGAGGCCGGGCCTCGCGCAGGCAGGAGGCCGTGCTGTTCTCCGCACGCTGCCACACCGAGGACACGCAGCATGTTTAACAGAGAAGGGCGCGTGGGGGTCTGTGAGTTCACTCTATGTGGCCCCCACCCCGCCCGTTGTCAGAGCCAGGGACACCGTATCGGGGTTGCGCCCGGTGGTGTTCTGGGGGTCGGGAGACGCAGCTGCCAGTGACGGAACCCCCACGTGAGGA
>NW_021900745.1:0-1344 GCF_006229205.1 Suricata suricatta
TATCTTTTCTTTTCTCTTCTAGAAAGAAGGAACTAGGCAGATGGATGGAGAGATTCTGCTGTGATTTTTCAAAGAGCTGTGTGGATTGGGGACCTGTGGTGTCAGACATGAGGAGTTTATTGCTGGTGGGTATAAGTTTGTGAGAACATTCTTAGAAGATGAAGTATCCCAGCCCCTGTGAGCCCTACTATGTGATAGCCGTCCACTCTCCCGTCTTGCTAGTAGAATTTCAGTTTCACTTGTGTAGCCTTGTTGACAATGCCATGCGGCTGTCCTGTTCAGTCACTACTCTGTGGGTGTAAGATACTTCGACCTCTAGCAGCTCCCCTTCTACTGCAAGAGCAAAACCTTTAGTGACACTGACACTGACCCAGCTCTTTGATGGAGCTTTGGAGCCTGTTCCAGAACCACTCCAGACTGATTGCTATGTGAGATAATTAAATGTCTTTCATTATTCTAGCCTCTATTAGTTGGGCTTTCTGATATTTGTAGCCAAATGCATCTTTAAACACACTGTATGTGGGAAATCCTAATTTTATCATTGAATAAGTTTATGTGCACTTTTTTGGGCCTTCTGAATGCATTATCACTGTCTTTGTTTAAATTCATTTTCTTATTTATGTATTGGTCTGGGCATTGGTAAAAATTGATGAGCAATGCCAAGTCCTCTATTCGCCTGGTATTTGGTAGAGTGACACATGCCATCATTGTACCATAGTCTTTTTATCAAGTAGCATAATCATTGAATTTCTGAAGTGTACTGAGGACTTTGAATGAAATTATTTGGCTCAGAATAAATTAAAAAAATTTTAAATCTCAGTTACAGATTAATATTTTCTCAAACCTTCCTACTATTTTTTAAATATTTTACGTATAAAAATGTGTTGAAAACACAGAGAATGCTCCAGTGCCAGGCCTCCAATCAAGTTATGGTGCGGGGAATATTATCAATATTGGTTTGCCTTTGAGGCAGTAAGCCTGGTCATTTATTTATTTATTTTTTAATGTTTTATTTATTTTTGATACAGAGAGAGACAGAGCATGAGAGGAGGAGAGGCAGAGAGAGAAGGAGACACAGAACCGAAAGCAGGCTCCAGGCTCTGAGCTAGCTGTCAGCACAGAGCCTGACGCAGGGCTCGAACCCTCAAACATGAGATCTGACCTGAGCCGAAGTTGGAGCCTTAACCGACTGAGCCACCCAGGCACCCCAAGCCTGGTCATTTAAATCTATGTGGACCAAATTCCTCCCTCCAAAAAACCTGATTATGGGGTTGATAGTTGTCTGACAACTCTCTCTTTCAGTTGGCTCAAATTGACAATCACCAGATCAAGTTTTGCTGAAGA
>NW_021900746.1:0-588 GCF_006229205.1 Suricata suricatta
GGCTACACAGAGAACCATACAGATAAGCTAGGTCTGTAGGAAATAGTCAGATATTCTTTTTTGTTTTTTATAGTTTATTGTCAAGTTGGTTTCCATAAAACACCCAGTGTTCTTCCTTACAAGTGCCCTCCTCCATGCGCATCACCTCCCTTCTGCTTTCCCCCCTCTCCCTTCACCCCTCAGTTTGTTTTCAGTATTCAAGAGTCTCTCATGATTTGCCTCCCTCCTTCTCCCTATTTCCCCACCTTCCCCTCCCCCATGGTCCTCTGTTAAGTTTCTCCTGTTACACCTATGAGTGCAAACATATAGTATCTGTCCTTCTCTGCCTGACTTATGTCACTTAGCATGACACCCTGGAGTTCCATCCACCTTGCAATAAATGGCCAGATTTCATTCTTTCTCATTGCCAGGTAGTATTCCATTGTATATATATACCACATCTTCTTGATCCATCAGTTGATGGACATTTAGGCTCTTTCCATAATCTGGCTATTATTGAAAGTGCCGCTGTGAACATTGGGATACATGTGCCCCTATGCATCAACACTCCTGTATCCCTTGGGTAAATCCCCAGCAGTGCTATTGCTG
>NW_021900747.1:0-588 GCF_006229205.1 Suricata suricatta
TTGCAAAAAATGCTGAAATCTCTCTTTGCTAGCTCCCATTCCCATTCTCTTTTCCAAGGCTAGATTGCTGTCATCGGTTATATGTGTATCCCTTTACATTTTTATACACGTTTACACATATATATGTACCTGCAAAATTAGGTGGTATTTGTGCATTAATTTTTTTTTGTTTACATATATGGAATCCAGTGTACCTACTGTCTACAAATTTCTTTCTTCACTTATTAACATATCTTAGAAGGTTTTCCATGTAGGAGCACCTGACTGACCGTTGTTTAAGTGTCCAACTTTGGTTCAGGTCACGGTCTTGAGGTTTGTGGGTTTGAGCTCCACATCGGGCTCTGTACTGGTACTGTGGAGCCTTCTTGGGATTCTCTCTCTTTCTCCCTCTCTGCCCCTTCCCCACTTGCTCTCTCTCTCATTCTCTCAAAATAAATAAATACACTTAATAAAAACGTTTTCCATGTCAGTATAAATTGAGAAATCTCATTGTTTTCTATTTAACTGTTTTCCATAACATGGCTGTGCCTTGGTATATTTAATAATTTCTCTATTTAAAAAAATAAAGATTATTTCCAAGATTTTTTT
>NW_021900748.1:0-588 GCF_006229205.1 Suricata suricatta
CAACAGTTCAAAATGAAAAACAAAAACAGAGAACCTAAAGATTTTCAAATCTCTTTCCACTAAGTCACTAAAAGAAAATCCTCAAAACTTTTTAAACCAACAAAAATTCTATTTTCCAAAAACACACTCTACATTGCCATCAATATAATTTTACAAGAGCATACAAAGCACAAGGAAAGAGAAAATAATTACATGCTATTTGTGATCAAGAAAATATTATTGGCCTTTAAATAAAAAAGGGGCAGAAAAATAAATATGTTGAGAGATGTCCATTTTCACAAGTAACAAAAAAATATACAAGTAAGGAATGAAGCTAAAATATGTAGGAGCTGCATTAGCAGAGCTTGACTATGTGTTACAAAGTGAGGTTGTTTCGAATCCTCTCTCTCAGTGTTTATTTAAAGTTTAAAAAAAATGTTTATTCATTTTTGAGAGACAGTAAGAGCCAGGGAGGAGAAGAGAGAGAGGGAGACACAGAATCCAAAACAGGCTCCAGGCTCTGTGCTTGTCAACACACAGCCTGATGCCGGGCTCAGACTCATGAACCTGGCGATCATGACCTGAGCCAAAGTCATAGACACTTAAACA
>NW_021900749.1:0-588 GCF_006229205.1 Suricata suricatta
CTATAGATCAAGTAGAAGAACTAACATCCTGACAATAGTGAATCCTCCTATCCATGAACATGGGATATAACTCCATTTATTTGGTTAATTGTTTTGTTTACCACTTTTATAGTTTTTCTCATTTTTTTAAATGTTTATTTATTTTTGAAAGACCTAGAGAGACAGAGCATGAGTGGGGAAGGCGCAGAGAGAGAGGGAGACAGAATCTGAAGCAGGCTCCAGGCCCTGAGCTGTTAACTCAGAGCTCGATGAGGGGCTTGAACTCATGGACTACGAGATCATGACCTGAGCCTAAGTTGGACACTTAACCAACTGAGCCACCCAGGCACCCCTAGTTTTTATCATTTAGATCTCATACATATTTTGTTAGATTTATACCTAAGTATGTCATTTTGGGAGCTGCTAATGTAAGTGGTATTGTGTTTTTAATTTCAAATTCCACTTGTTCATTGCAGGCATGAAGCAAAATGATTGACTTCTTAAACCTTTACTAAAGTCACATGTTAGTTTCAAGGGATTTTTTGTTGATTCTTTTGGATGTTCTACATAGACAATCATATCATCTGAGGAACAAGCCAGTTTAATTCT
>NW_021900751.1:0-588 GCF_006229205.1 Suricata suricatta
GCTAAAATCTAGATGCTGATTTGGTGCAGCTAAGGTGGGGGCCTGGGATTCTTCATTTCTTTTTTTTTTTTTTTAAGTTTTTAAATGTTTTTATTTTTGAGAGAGAGAGCGCGCGCAAGCAGGGGAGGAGCACAGAAAGAAGGAGACACAGAATCCGAAATAGGCTCTGGGCTCCAGCTGTCAGCACAGAGCCCAACACAGGGCTCGAACCCACAAACCACGATATCATGACCTGAGCTGAAGTTGGACCCTTAACTGGCTGAGCCACCCAGGCGCCCAGGATTCTGTATTTCTAACAAGCTTCCAGGGAATAGGCTGCTGGTGGAGGACCACTCTAAGGCTCCAGATGAATCAATCTTCTTCTAAATGTCCTTTATCTCAAATCAGGACTAATTAGCCCCCACTTTCATTCTTGTCCTGTCCTGAACCTACGCAGACTCGGGCAGCACACGGCTTACAGGCAGCGGTGGTAGTTTTGTGTATGTACTGCTGTTTCCGAATGCCTCACAGTGAACACTCTTAATTCTCTTTCCACATGAAAGATTATCTGAAAAAAAAAGCAAGCCCCCTCCAAACGTAGGGTGCAGA
>NW_021900752.1:0-588 GCF_006229205.1 Suricata suricatta
TCACCATATAAAACAGAATGCCCAATTCACGAAAAAATATAAAAATTCTAAACGTTATCTACAATCAATAAAAGGGACTTGTAAAATATGACACGAAAGTGCCAGTGAAATTATAAAAATTAGCTTAACATAAGATATTTCAACACTTTTTTTTAATTTCAAAGGAACAGACAAAAAGTCAGGACAACAAATTTATCTGAGAGATATAACAAAAATTCTGCATCTAACAACTAGAAAAATTTTCTCAGACCTACATGGAACATTTATAAATACTGATTATGTAAATAGGTCGAAAAGGAGGCCTCAGATAACTCTGCGGTGAGATAGGTATGGGATAGGTATATGCAGGTCTTCTTTTCTGATCACAAAATGATTAAGTTAGAAGTACATAGCAAAAGAGGTATGAAAATATCTGGAATAATTAGATGTTAAGTAATTATATACTGATATTTAAATAAATTATAATTGAAGAAGAAATCTAAAAAGAATTTAAAACTACCTGGAACTGAATAATAAAGAGCACCGAACTCATCAAAATTTAAACTTTGAGGTAGGCAAAGACTTTTAAAATCTTTAAAGAAGATTTAT
>NW_021900753.1:0-588 GCF_006229205.1 Suricata suricatta
AGTATTCTCCCCGAGTTAGAGGTAGTCTTAGAGCGTAAGGTAATATAATTCATCCCTTTTCCCTGGTCTTGTGCCAATAAGTACATATCAAAATGAAAATGAAAATGAAAAAAATTTTAATATGCTGATATCTTGTATCTCTGCTTGGGTATGACTATCTTATGGAAGAAGTGTTCTAATTTAAATGTATCATATGTTTATTAATATGTTAAAGTGTGACTATTACCCCTGGAATAAAACACTTTTTTTTCTGTTCTCATTAGCATTTGGTTTTATAACTGAAGGTAATGGAGAATAAGATTCAATTGCTCTAATTTTTTTCACCATTAGTTTTCAAATCACTGTATTATGGGCGTTAGGAGAGTACTGCAGATTGAAACAGATACTTGGAGGGTCTCTAATCCCAATAAAGATCCAAGGACAAAATCCCACAAAGGCAAAGACCAAGCCAAACTCTTTCACATGAGATTAAAGAAGTACAACGAAATAATCATTGTAGCAAGTCACTGCTGAAATATTTCGTAGGAAAAAGTATTTAATTTCTACTGTTATTTTAACCACAGGGTATATTTGATGTTTCCAAAGAAG
>NW_021900754.1:0-588 GCF_006229205.1 Suricata suricatta
TCTTATTCCCACTCATTTTTCCTGTCTCAGTACATTACGACTATTTCTTTTTGGTTGTTCAGGCACAAACGACTTGAAAACAATTTTTCTCTTTCATATGCCATCCCTAATCAATCAGTAAATCCTGTGGTCTCTGATTTCAAGGTAGTAAAATCTTGGATCATGAGCAACTTCTTCTGCGAGTGTTCTGCAAGAGGTGCAAACATTTCTAATACATTTTAACTTGATAAATAAGTGATGTCTTGCAAAACAAGTAGTACATAATGCCGAATGTCACATGATCACAACTGAGCCAAAGGTTCTTGAAATTCACTTTGATATACACGTGCTTTGGATTACAAACATGTTTCCACAATGAATTATGCTCACAAACCAAGGATTTATTGTACGTATAGACTTCTACCAATTTTCTTTGTTTTTAATTTTTTAAAAATGTTTATTTACTTTTGAGGAAGAGAGAGACACACACTGAGTATGAGCAGGGGAGGGGCAGAGAGAAAGGGAATCACAGAATCCAAAGCAGGCTCCAGGATCTGCACAAAGCCCAACATAGGACTCCAACTCCCAGACTGCAAGATGGTGACTCTA
>NW_021900755.1:0-588 GCF_006229205.1 Suricata suricatta
AAAAAAGGCATTTTTGGGGAACCTGATGAGCTCGAAAAAGAGATTGTTAGGAGATTTTATTGTCCATAAAGAGAGAGAGATAATAGATTAATTCTTTATGAAATGGTTATTTATTTATTTTGAGAGAGAAAGATTGGGTGAGCAGGGGAGGGGCAGAGAAAGAGGGAGGGAGAGAATCCTAAGCAGGATACTGCTATCAGAGTGGAGTTCTGCTGAGTTTATTCTCAAGAACGGTGACATCATGACCTGAGCTGAAATCACGAGGTGATGGCTTAACTTACTAACCCACCCAGTCACCCCAGAATAAATAATTTTTAAATTCCCAGGATTAACTAGGTATTTTTGATGCATATGGCCTTAAGATTATAACAATCTTGATTTCATGACATTCTCCTCTTTTTGATTTAATACTTTACCCTTCATAGGAGTCAATATACATTTGACAATGAGTTAATTATCCTCTCTAGAATGTAAGTTCCTCCAGTGGTTTATAAATTCTTTGAGAAAGAGATTGCATTATTGAAGGAAAAGCCATCCATCTTTGCATATCTATTTTTAGCTATATTCTTTTCATGTAGTTTACCTTAT
>NW_021900756.1:0-1344 GCF_006229205.1 Suricata suricatta
AATAAAATAAAAGAAATAAAATACTTCCAAATATTCTACTTGAAAACATTGCTGAAACTCAAAATGGGTTGTACTTGATTTCTCACTTAATTCTCAAACAAGTCCAAATGATTAGTCTTCACCCAAGGATTCAAACTTACTTAAAAGAATGAGCATTGCCTACACCCCTCCTGAAGAACTTTTGCTTCAAAAGCTGATGTGTCTTAAACTTCCAGGTTATTAGTATATTAAGGCTTGACAGTCTTTAGATCCTTTCCTTTTCCACAGAACACTTTTTGGATGTTCTGACATTTGGATGCATGTGGAATACTCAGTACTGCAGCGTTGGGTTGAGATGGCCTTTGAGATGATTCTTAGCTTCAGAAGTTACATGTAGTCAATTAGAAAACCTCTCAGGCCTAAAAGGATTCTTACCACCATAAGGGATAATATAATTAAAATCTATTCCCATTTGTCTTATCTATGGTTTCTCAACACAGTAAATGTGAGAAAACTTAGTAGCAAATTCAACTCATGGAATGATTTCACTAATATCAATTAAGGAGAGAAAATAAATCTAACCAGGGAAGCTTTATCCCTTAAAAATCATTGAAGATATTTAAAAGTTTGTTTTGGACTTACACTTTTTGTGTAAGCCCTCAAAAGCAGTAACAGAGATTAAATAACCACACTAAACAATGGGTTTTTATGTTTAGGAAGAATTAGGTTTATCAGTATTTGTGTCTAACAGTTCTCAGATGGCTTACTTGGACAGTGATATATGAACAAATTCTAAACTGCCGGTACATTGATGGACAACCTAGGTGAAGTGATTAAAATATTTTTTTTATTAAAGATTTTCTTTTTGCAAAAAGCACATAAGATTTTCAAAATTATTTACAATAATGAATAATGAATCAATGTAAGTGAAAGAAGAACACTGCCACATTATGAAGTTTGCGTATGTAGTAGTTAAAGAATGATTATTGGGGGGCCTGGGTGCTCTGTCGGTTGAGCATCCAATTTCAGCACAGGGCATGATCTCACGGTTCATGGGTTCGAGCCCCATGTCAGGCTCTGTGCTGACCACTAGCTCTAGCTCAGAGCCTGGAGCCTGCTTCAGATTCTGTCTCTTTCTCTCTCTGCCCTTTCCCTGTTCACACTCTGTCTCTCTATGTCTCTCAAAAAATTTTTTTTAAAAAGTAAAAAATTATTATTACTATAATTATGACAATGAACCAGATACAGCCATTGCCTTCACAGGGCTGAGAGGCATTGTATGTAGAGTACAGAATTGACCTTCAACACAGACTTATTGTGTTCTAGGTACAATAGAATTATGTTATTTAATTCTTATAAATATTT
>NW_021900757.1:0-588 GCF_006229205.1 Suricata suricatta
CTTCATCCAAATAAAAGTCCGTCCCCCACCTGGAGGACTGCAGAGAAGCCGCGTCCAGAGTGAGATTTTCAGCCCTGAGCATGGCCTCCGCTGGGTAATACACTGTGTCCTCTAATCAGTACTGACTCTGGGCTGCCCACCTGCAGCATGGCCGCCCATTTAGCAAAGTCATCGAGTAATGGAAAACGCAATCAAGTTGTATAATGAATCTGGGTAATTGGATGGGCCAGGCAGAATGGTCCGGTTAAATATATTCAGTCCGGCACATTAATTAAAAGCTTGACACTCCCAGCACCATCCAAAGTGCCCATTAATGCTCTTCTGAATCCAAAGGTCAGACACAGTGGATGAGTAACAAGACGGAGCTACCATCGCCCAACTCCGGGGCCGGCGTGATGAGCGCGTCCATGGGGGCTTGGCATCACCTGGAGGTCTTGCCTCGGGGGTGCTCTGGGCACCGCTGGGCCGGAGCAAGAGGAGGGCCCACAGCTGCATGGGGGGCGGGGGCTGACACATCTCGTTTCCTCTGCACAAGGAGCGGCTAATCCTCACTCCCCCTCACATCGAGCTCTGCAGGCATACACAGAA
>NW_021900758.1:0-588 GCF_006229205.1 Suricata suricatta
TCACTTGCCATGGGATGTATTATTATGAGAAGATAGAGAAATGTTTGCAGGAAAATATATAATTGAGAGCTCAAAAGCATTCAAGGTGTGTATGGGGGGCGGGGGACTACTGAACTGTAGCATGTAGGACCTTTATATCTCAATGTGATGTCAGTTATTCTCTACGTCTTCTCAACTGTGAATGTATGGTATACATAAATGTATGGTATAATAAACCCCAAATCTTAACTGATTAAAAGCAATCTTTATTTTAACACATACAGAATAAGAAACTTATAGAAATAGAAGCACTCATGAACAATAACTTGATAACTGCGATTGAAATGAGCACTCTTTCTGAGGTAAGTAGAGTTTATGTGTAAGTAGTGTGATTTTTTAAGCATCACTAAGGATAATTGAGATTAAGTCTCATTAAACTTCTTAAACTTCGTGCAAAAAAATGATAACATCAGTTTTAACTGGCTAACAGCACATTATCATATGGTATAATTGGTTTATTAAAATGTTTATATAAAAATTAGGTTTTGATTAGAAGTAACAGGATTAGACAGCTCAGTGGAACACAATGGCCCCTGAATAACTAAAAAA
>NW_021900759.1:0-588 GCF_006229205.1 Suricata suricatta
TATCTATATATACCACATCCTCTTGATCCAATCCCAAAGTGATAACTAAGACACACCAAGCAACTTTTTAGAATCCACACTCAGCCCACTGGGTTTCCCTGAGTTCTTTTATCACCTAAATTTCAGGCTGTGCACCCATTTGGACTTGACTGCTCGTACTGGCAATTGCATGAATCATACCAAGCTTGCCATAGAGTTTGGGCATTGCATCATTTATTTTCATACTTTTATCATTGGTGTTCACTTTTACTATCAATTAATTTAACTCCAGCCCTATTCCTTCTCATAGACACCAAGAGGTAAGGAGGTATCAATGTATTCAAATGTGTCTAGATGGACCCTGGTTATATTCATTTATTTCATTCCGCAAATATTGGTTGAGCCTCTATTATACAAGTCTTCACATACTGTCTCTAGGTAATAACATGGAATTCAATTTTAAAGCAAACTTAACCCATCTTTATTTTTTTATGGGTGAAGAAACTGAGACTCAGAATAAAGAAAATAATCAATGTTTATGTAGTTAGAACTAACTGACTCTTGATTGTCAGTCAAGTTCTCTTTCCATCATGCTACTCAATTTTTTTT
>NW_021900760.1:0-588 GCF_006229205.1 Suricata suricatta
GAGTCGTGGTTAGTGTGCAGGACCTTCCTTAGCGTTTGCTGTGTTCAAACACAGAAACTTCTGATAATGGCGGTGCGGCGCCCACTTTATCCAAGTTAATGGTGGGTAAAGCCGTGGAGCCCTCACTCTGGACTGGCCTTGTCCACATCTGTGAAAGGGCTTCTGCTGAAAAGTCTCTGTTTTGGCTCTACTTCTCAACCTTCTCTCCAAGGTCCATGAGAGACTTACTTAACGTCTCGCTAAAGTCCTGCCTGGCAGGTGTAACACTTTTCTCTAAAACAATTTCTAAGTATTTTTAAATTTTCTGAAGAAGTTACATTAATCTAACATAATACAGTCGTGCTTTAGAACAGTTAATTTGTCATCGGCGTGTAGGGTGCATGGAGGGGGACAGAGAGGCGACGGAGTGTCAGGGAGATGGCGCTTGCGTAGTTGAATCGTTGACTATGGCCTTGGTCTGTGGACGGGGCTACAGGAGTGGAGAAGGGTGAGTTGAGTGAAGGCTTCAGACGGAGCAACTGAAAGGCCGTTGGCAGTCTTGAGGTGGAGGTGAGCCTAGATTAAGGAAGGGGTAGGCGGGTAGGAAAT
>NW_021900761.1:0-588 GCF_006229205.1 Suricata suricatta
AGCATCGTTTCATGTGTCTGTTGGCCATCTGGATGTCCTCTTTGGAGAAGTGTCTGTTCATGTCTTCTACCCATTTCTTCACTGGGTTATTTGTTTTTTGGGTGTGGAGTTTGGTGAGTTCCTTATAGATATTGGATATTAGTCCTTTCTCCGATAATGTCATTTGCAACTATCTTTTCCCATTCCACTGGTTGCCTACTAGTTTTCTTGAATGTTTCCTTTGCCATGCAGAAGCTTTTTATTTTGATGAGGTCCCAATAGTTCATTTCAGATTTAAAATTAATTGGAAACTCAGGTTGCAAGGTGTTACAGGATGGCTTATAAAGTGAAAATAAGGAAGTTGTTTAACATTTACAATGACTTGCTATTACAATGGGGATTTGCACATTGTAGGGGGCTGGTTAAAAGTGATTACCTTATACCATTTTTAAGAAGATGACACATTTCTTTTATGATGTCAGAGGCATTTGCAAGAAATTACCTAAGTTAGCTGTTACTTGTATTCATGAAATAAGTTAGACATAGTTTCGCTTACAATGCTTAAATGGTTTTGTCACCCAAAGAACTGTCAAGTCCAGTCCCCATTTT
>NW_021900762.1:0-588 GCF_006229205.1 Suricata suricatta
TGTAGGTTCCCCAAAAACTTTAAATAGAACTAACCTAGCAATTGCACTACTAGGTATTTACCCAAAGGATACAAAAATACTGTTTGTTTATAGCAGCATTATGAACAGTAGCCAAATTATGGAAAGAGCCCAAATGTCCATTGACTGATGAATGGATAAAGAAGGGACAGTATGTACACACACACACACACACACACACACACACACACACACACACACACTGCATAATTACTCAGCCATCAAAAAGAATGAAATCTTGCCATATGCAATGATGTGTTTGCATCTAGAGTGTACTATACTAAGCAAAGTAAGCCAGAAAAAGACAGATACCATATGATTTCACTCATATGTGGAAATTAAGAAACAAAACAGATTAATTTAGAGGAAGAAAATAAAGAGAGAGAAACAACAAGAATCTCTTAACTATAAAAAAAAAAGCTGAAGTTTGATGGAGGGAAGGTGGGCAGGAGATGGGCTAAATGGGTGATGGGTATGAAAGAGGGCACTTGTATTGAGCATTGAGTGTTATATGTAAGTGATGAGTTGCTAAATTCTATTCCTGAAGCCAATATTACACTATATGTTAAC
>NW_021900763.1:0-588 GCF_006229205.1 Suricata suricatta
GGTTATGGGGACAGGAAAGCACGATGGGGTGTGGCTTTCATAGACACGGCGTCCGGTGATTTGTCTGCCTGGGAGACAGGAAAACGGCCCATCTTCCACACCCAGGAAAGGACACACAGGGAACCGTGTGAGAGCGGCGGAGCAGCAGGTGACCGACGGCTCAGCGGCTGCATGACCGGTGGCGCCGCCCTGCAGTTTCAGCCGCGAATACGGATGCATTTCTGTTTTCAGTTAATTCTAACGTAGCTTATAAACCCAAGGGCTCCTACCACGGCTTCCCTGAGTCCATTTCAAGGTGGATTTCTCCTGGTTCCCTTCGCTCCCGCCGCTGCCGGCGAGCCTGTCTGCACGCACAGGCTGCTGGAGGCACGTCCTGCTCCGGAGACAGAGAGCTCGCTGGCCACAGACCTCCCCCCTCTGACTCGCCTCCGAGAGAAGCAGAACCGGGTGGGGCTCCCGTTTTAGGGGCCGAGACACAAAAGCTGAGAGATGAGAGCAGATGAGAAAGCAAAGAACACTTTTTCCCGCATTCTGAATCCTCAGTTTACAGACTAGCACAGGCTGGGATGCTCGAAAGCAGCAGTTTTT
>NW_021900764.1:0-588 GCF_006229205.1 Suricata suricatta
GGATGGATCCTGCGTCTTACAAACTAGGGGCGTAGGACGGGGCAGAGTGGGAGTAAAGTGCTCTACGGAGCAGATGCTTCTGGAAGTCACCGGCCGGCCTGCCCCTCCTGGCAGTGTTTGCTGAGCATCTACCACGGGCCAGGTGCTTTCACTCCTGGGGCTACAGCAGCCAACGACATTCAGGCCCTACCTTCTGGGAGCCTGCCGTCCACGTGCGGTGTCAACAGGAAATATGCATGTAAATTCACCAGAAACTAAGAAACAGGTGAAGGGCTCAGAAGGTAAAAAGAAAAAAAAAAGTAGTAAATAAAATAAATTAAAAAAGTAAGACCAGCTTTCTGAGCCAGCAAAGGGAAGGAAGCAAAGAAAAAATTGTTTGAGGTACACGCATTTCTGGGATTTCCTGGCTTCATTGACTTCTTCGATTGTCTGGCCAAAGACCCACTCTAGATCCGAGGATTTCCCCGGACTCACCGCCAGGGCAGACGGAGAATGCAGTGGGGGGCGCAGGGCCGGCGCCTGCCCGCGGGAGCCCTCCGTGACCGTCATGAGTGAGTCGGGCAACAGGAGACCCGCCGGCGCGGCCCC
>NW_021900765.1:0-588 GCF_006229205.1 Suricata suricatta
GGGTGCAGCTGCCTTGGAAATTTCAGAACCCTCAAAAGAATCTCAAATGCATTTAAAAGAAATCACTAAGTCACCTAGTTAAATTGTGCTTTCTATTGTGGCTCACAGCACTTGAGTAGGATCGTTAGAGAGATCTGGGAGATCTCGGGTGAGAGACCTCTCTGCGTTGGGTGAGCTGGTGGGCTTTTCTGCCTTTCATTGGGCATCATGGTGAAATAGTCTGTTTGGCTACCTTCATACCGCCTTCATTGTATATACTCTCTGGGCCAAAGACACTGATGTTTGGGTTTTCAGAACAGAAAGATGATCTGACTATGGAGCTCCTATACCTTTACAGCACATTTATCGATGCCTCACCACTGCAACCCACGTCAGAAGCCACCTGGCGTGTCTCCTCTCTCCTCTGTGATTTCTGGTTGGCCTCATACAGCTGGGCGAGAGGACACCATCAGAATCAGAGAAAGGCAGTGCCATCACTGTGCGTGACGGTGGTTTGAGCCCAGCCCAGTGACGCCCATCACCATCAGGCTGGATGCAATTGATTGGCTCATAGCAGAGAAGGATGTGCCTTCCCTCTTAGAATCATGC
>NW_021900766.1:0-588 GCF_006229205.1 Suricata suricatta
AAAAAAAAATGTGCTATTGCTGCACTATAGCCCAAGTTGCAGGTGGCTATAGAGTAGAGGGTGGGGGAAATTTACACGAAGCAGAATGGTCAGAGCAATACACTTAGTTGTCTCCATTTATATGGTAGAAGAAATGGCCTGCTACACAAGATAAGGATATGCATGACTAATGACAGATGCAAAAAGTTTCACTGGTTGGTCAGGGACCCAGAAGGACCCAGATAGGAAAACCAGACTCAAAGAAGTTTGAAGAGGCAACAAATGGACAGACCTATGTATGCAAATCTTTGGGTCCCAAATCAATGCCCATCTCAGAGAGGACCCTTCACAGTGGAGGCATTCAACAGTCAGATACAAAGAATGAGTCATCCAGGACAAGTCAGGCAATTCTGACTTCCCTCACCTTAGTGCTTACACAAAGTACCATGAAGACAGTGGTAGGGATGGAGGCTCTACATAAGCCACAAAATACAGACCCTTTCATACAAAGGCTGGGAAAACCATGGAGCTACTAAGTATACTGACTCAGCAAGAGAACAATGCTAACCTGTCAATAAGGCACCATACTCACAGTGCCTGGCAGGTTCA
>NW_021900767.1:0-2854 GCF_006229205.1 Suricata suricatta
GGTCAGGGGGTCACAAGGGCACCTGGGTGAGGTGAAGGGAACACATCCGGGTAGGGAAGGGACTCCCTCTGGCTGCTGACCCTCCCCCACTTCAGAGCACGGTCTCCGGAGGAGAGGCTGGCCCTGCCCCAGGTGCTGGATGCATACGTGTCTCCCTTGACTCCACAGACACTGCCGAGGCCGGCACCTGGTGGCTGTTCCTCCCCCTGCTCCCTGTAAAAGTAAACACACTGGCGGCCCTGGTCATTGGGCTCTTCATGCTGCTTCTTTCCATCATCAGCATCATCCTGCTGGGACAACGGCTCATGTTCCTCCTCTACTGAAGTACATGTCCTGCCCCCACTCCAGTGTTTGTCCCCTGAGTTCCCATGTGTCCCAAGACAAGGCCATCCAGCCCCTGTGAGAAATGCGCACATCAGACAAATCACAGGGCAGGAAGAGACACCCCTGGAGGGACAGCAAGGCTAATTCTGCTCTGAGGCCCACAGAGGACATGAAAGGGATTAGGAGGAAGTCAGATATGGGAGCAGAATGTGGGAGGCAAGAACAGGCACCATTTAAAAAAGAACAGGGGATTTAGAGAAGCACCCAATCCTACAGTGACAGACACTGAGCCAGGGACAGGGTATCTGCTGACCCACCTCGCTGCAGGGACACTGGCCATTTCCTGGGGGCCACACAGATATATGTGCACAAGCTCCATGATTCCCTGGCACGGGGGAGGACACAAACCCTCTCTGCGGCCTCTACAAGGGAGAGGGTGGCCGCAGGGGCCCCACTGTGGCCGCTGGAGCTGGTCTGACTCAGGGGGTGCCATCAGCAGAATCAGGGACAGAATCTGCACCCGGAGTCAGACGTGGGTCAGCCCAGGCCCTTCCTCAAGCTTCCAGGCACAGCCCAGTGGGGACCAGGGTGGACTTTGGACAGTGCTCTAGACGCAGCATACATGGCAGCTGGCAGGGGCAGACTGGGCAAGTCCAGAAGTGCACTGCAGCCACTCAGGATGGACGGATGTGAGAATGGGGAACAGGTTCACTGGACAAACGGCCAATGGGGGATCCAGGGACAGGGACCAGAGGGCCCCCACCCAGGCAACGGGGAGGGTGGAGCTGCCACATCACTATGGGGGCATGGGAGAGAGACTCACACTGAGCTTAGGGCTCAAGATGTTGCTTCCAGAGTACTTGGACAGCAAAGCGCAGACCTCCAGACAGAGGTGGGCATTAGCTAGTGTTCCAGTAAACTTACTCTACTTGAAATGCAGAGCCATCCCCTGGCGGTGTCTGTGGCTCATGGGCTCAGCACACCCAGCCATCTCCCCGGGCCCTGCTGTGCTGCAAGGCTCCCGCCAGGTGCCAGGAGGGACTGTGGTCTCATCTGACAAGGACTCTTATCTAGCCTCATCACCAGGGTGCTGGCAGGCCAGATCCTGGCCTCAGTTCCCCGTGAGTCGTGGGCCAGTGCCTCCTGCCACTCTGGGGACCCCAGCACGAGGGAGCTTCCAGCAGGAAGGCAGCAGCAAGGCAGAGCCAGCCTCCTTAGCCCAGTCACAGCAGTGATGCCCCTCACCGTTTCTGCAAGGCGCTGGGACCACCTGCTGTCCAGGGAGGGCACTACACCACCACCCTGAGGTGGTGGGGGGACTGCTGGGGGCCATCAGAAGGGGCCGGCAGCCAGATGTCCCATTTTGAAGTTTGGCTGAAGGACACCCTGAGGAGGCTGCAGCACAAGTGGAGGGCAGCGTCGGTGAGGGCAGGCCTCCCAGGAGGACGCACAGATGTGGGGGTACACGCAGCAGGGGTGTGGGGAAGGCCGCCTGCACGCAACAAGGGGAGAGAGTATCCTAAAGGCCAGGGCCCCGGAGGCTGTGTTGGCACAATCCTCTGATTGTGTGTGTGCAGATGTGCCTACGGTGTGCGCGATGCAGGGGAAATGTGCATCTGTGTATGTGATGCAGTGTGATTGGGCCCATGTGAGTGCATGATGAGTGTGAGGGAATGTACAGCGTACACTGGCCAAGTGGCCCACCCAGATCCCTCCTTCTTGAGGAGCACGGCTGGAGAGTCGGTGCGAGGCAGAGTTCGGGTCTGGTACCTGCTGCCCAGCAGGGGCAGGAATGTGCTATCTCAGGACACTCCCTGGGGGAACCAGCAGGTGCAATGCATATTGCTGGGAATGGTCACCATCGCCAGTGGGCCAGGTGACTGGCAGGCTGTCCTTGGGCTTCCTTGCAGAGGGCCGGTTCTGTACCCTGGGGTCGAGGGCTGGGCGGGCCCTCTGATCCTCCACACAAGAGGGGGAGAGAGTGTCCCCAGGCCAGTGGCTGTGTTGACGCCTAGCATCGCTGGGGGCACAGCCAGACTCTGGCCTCCCTCCCCGGCCGCAGGTCCTCTCCTTACCAGCAGATGAAGGCATTTACACAAATCTCAGAATGATTGTCAGCTCTGGGAAACCACAGAGTGTACTTGCCATCTGATGGCAATGGCAGCCGTGCAAATCCCTGCAACGGAACGAGTGTTTTCACGAGCTGGTGACCAGACGCCAGTTTGTGTCCTCGCACAGACAGGTTCTGAGGGAGGCGGACGACAGTAGCGAGAGCCAGGCGCAGTTCACCGGGAAGCCACAGCAAACACGGACGGGCGCACCCAGAGAGGGGGACGGGCTCCACGGGGGGGTGTGGAGCGGCCACCCTCCGTCTGCTCCTCGAGCTGCAGATAGCTTCTGTGGGTGGCCCTTCTCCCTCCCCAGAAATAAATAAGGGCCATCTGTCCGCATGTTTGTTGGTTTTGGGGAAAGCGATACGGGAGGTCTGGCGCCTCTGCTGAAGGACAAGGCTGAGACAGGCACAGAACCC
>NW_021900768.1:0-1344 GCF_006229205.1 Suricata suricatta
TATCACTGGAGTCAGAGTGAGCCCTGCAGCACTTGCTTTCTCTACTCAATGTTTGACCCAGTCATATCACGTACTTTGCTCTAAGAGTTGCAGGGTGGGGACAGTCAGGAGGGCACATATACAAACATGACACTATAAGAGAGATATGCACAGTGAACGCCCAGCATACATAAAAGGACAATTTGTGAAAAAGCAATTTTGGGGAGTCTTCTTAAGCTATATGGCAGCCTTTAAGCAAATAAATTCAATTCAACAATATGTTTATATGTGGTAGTAGGAATTTGCGCTCAGTGAATTGTTAGGTGTTACAGATGGAAAAATGTATATAATACATGGTCTGTGCATCAAGGGCCTTTCCACCTGGTTAAGATGACATGAAAATCCATTAAGCAATGAATTACAGGCTGTTGCATTGTTGTTTAAGTGCCCAGTGAGTGGGACTGGCATTAAGTGTTGAAAGAGAACTCTACACAACAAGAAAGTCTAGACAAGATGAAGGTCAGACCATAGGTTTAGAAACAGGGACTGTAAAGACTGTAAGAGGAGATGGTTTTCCAAAGGAGGTGTAAGCATCCACCCCGTTCAAACTAGAGCGATAAAGAATTAGGGCTGCAGCAGAGTTGACAAGAATAATAAGATTCCTGACCTTCAGAATCTTCCCTATCTATACCATGGATTTCCATCTGTCTTAGCAAAGATAAAAATATGAATTCTTTTGCAGTGCGGTATTATTTATCTGATATGTGTCATAATTTATAGTGTCTAATAAATATGAAACTATGGCCATTTGGGGTTCATTTTGGGGTAAATTTAAAATACTTGTATTACATCTATTTCTGTATGTGTGTATGTGTACGTATATCATATTTCTAAATATGAATATCCACATACACAACTATGAATATATTTACAGTTTTATCAAGTGCTATGAGTCTCTGGTATTGTGAATAATGTGCTGTTAGTCATATAAATACCACCCAGGGTTTAGAAGCCTCATAAATGTTACATAATCATTCTAAACATTTTAGTAGGAATGTTCAGTTTCCTTTGCTTTGCTAGCTCTTCATCCATATTCAGTTCTCATAAAAAATAGCATGTTTTTCCTGGTTGGATTTATAATTTCTTTCCTAGTGATTAATTATTTAATTTAATATCAGAACCTGGCAAGACCTTTAAGCATCCAGGAAGTTAAAATCATACACAGAAAATTATATTTTACTTTGTTATGAAGGCAGGTTTTATCTTTGTATGTTGGCTCTATTGCAACATTTATTAAAAGCCCGTTTTCCATTTTGAAAGAACGTGCAGATAAAGTTTTTTTATATTTTGGGGGCATCCTTTGAC
>NW_021900769.1:0-588 GCF_006229205.1 Suricata suricatta
GTCAGAGCCTGGAGCCTGCTTTGAATTTTCTATCTCCCTCTGTCTCTGTCTCTGCCCCTCTCCTGCTCATTCTCTCTCTCTCTCTCTCTCTCTCTCTCTCTCTCTCTCTCTCTCTCTCTCTCTCTCTCAAAAGTAAATAAACATTAAGAAAAAATGAATAGCTGAGTTCCAAAGAACTTAACAGTCCAACCAAGGTAGGTCTGCTTTAGAAGGTAAGGGCCCCTGTTGATAAAGAATGGGACACTGACACATGGGATAGAATATCTGGATTGATGCTTCTGAAAATCTTGAATCTGCAGGTTCACCTGAATTCTTTAAGCATGTATAAGAGGGCCACTCTTTCCAAGCAGGTCTAGTATCCTCCCTTTATTTGGAGACAATGCAGACGCCCCTCCCTTTCAAGACAATATGCATTCCTTTCATCTCCCACATCCTTTCCTGGGCATTGAGCCTATAACTAGAGTTATGTTTCAATTTCATCTAGCTACAGATGTGATGGACCTATATAAGAGAAAGGGGACCAGAATAAGCACATATACTATATATATACTTACTTAGGTCATGGAACCAATGTGAGGAAGTAGGATA
>NW_021900770.1:0-588 GCF_006229205.1 Suricata suricatta
TATCTAACATCTGCAAATCTCCTTTGTAATTGTGATTTCTCACAGCAAAGATTTTGATAGGGACTGGACTGGTAAAAAGTCAGGAACTCAAGTTTAGACAAGCTGTGTTGTTGGTTAAAAGCAGATCCATATGCTTTGACATTGAACAGTGGCTTGGGGTGGGGTAAGAGTAACAGCCAGATATTGGTATGTCCAGATATTGGTATGTCCGTAAGGAATATGAATCCATGTGAAAAGATTCGAGGTCCACTGATGCCTGAGGAAACATGGAGGGAGTACAGTTCTGCTCTGACTGTGCTGAGCTAACCTGCCCCCTTGGTGGCCTTGAGTCAGCTGAACGACCTTCCTTGCTGCCCATCACCCACTTCGGCTCTATCAAATAACATTTCAATGACTGTCCACTGTCTCTTCTGCCCATCTGTTTGACTAAACCCTTTGATCCAGACCAGCACAATTAGCTTTCTGACAGCAGCATCACTGACAACTTATAATATGAAACTAGACAGACAAAAATAATAACTGGCTATTTCCTGGCATTTTAAAGTGAAGAAATATATGTTTCACAGTGTCCTGGCCATCTCAGTGCCC
>NW_021900771.1:0-588 GCF_006229205.1 Suricata suricatta
AGAGAGAGAGAGAGAATGGGAGATACAGAATTCGATGCAGGTTCCAGGCTCTGAGCTGTCAGCACAGAGCCCACTGTGGGCCTCAAACCCATGAATTGTGAGATCATGACCTGAGCCGAAGTCAGATGCTCAACTGACTAAGCCACCAAGGCACCTCCAGCTAACCATCATTTGGGGGGAAGAGGTGATTGATATCTACTCTATAAAGATGAGATAATTTCTTTTGTAGACCATTATCTAAATAAATAAAGTTTTTCCTTCCAAGCATTTCTTGACTGTTTAGTGAACAAAGTCCCAAGATGTATTCAGAAAAGAAATTTTCTATAGACGTGTATTCTTCCTTTGTATTTGGTTGATTTATAAGAAATTTTGTTACTCTAGGGTTGCCTGGGTGGCTCGGTCGGTTAAGCCTCCGACTTTGGCTCAGGTCAGATCTCACATTCGTGGGTTCGAGCCCCCGTCGGGCTTTGTGCTGACAGCTAACTCAGAGCCTGGAGCCTGCTTCCAGTTCTGTGTCTCCTCTATCTGCCCCTCCCCCTATCATGCTCTGTCTCTCTCTGTATCAAAAATAAATTAAAAAAACATTAA
>NW_021900772.1:0-588 GCF_006229205.1 Suricata suricatta
TGACTGAGCCACCTAGGTGCCCCTTTCACCAGAAATTTTAACTTAAGTCCACCAGTGGCTAAAAATTTGAGAATAAGGTTGTGGAGAATTGAGACAGGCAACCAAGATGTACTACAGAACCATACTATAGGCCATTATGCAAAGTCGAACTGATTCATTGACTTACTGAGACAGATACCATGTTGCACTGGTCAATGACTATATAGAGTGGATAATTCCTAAAGTGAATGCACTCATTAGATATGTGAGAGTCACTATCTAAAACCTTTTCAAATAAAAATAATTCTTATTCATGATTAGAAAGACATAGAATAAAAATAAGTACTTTTAATAATTTTGTTACAAAACATTATTTATGTATTTATTTTTGTTTCTGTATTTACTTTATTTTCTTATTTTATTTATTTATTTTTTTTAATTTTTTAATGTTTTATTTATTTTTGATACAGAGACAGACAGAGCATGAGGTGGGGGGTGCAGAGAGAGAAGGAGACACAGAACCAGAAGCAGGCTCCAGGCTCTGAGCTAGCTGTCAGCACAGAGCTTGACGCAGGGCTCGAACCCATGATCGTGAGATCTGACCTGAGC
>NW_021900773.1:0-588 GCF_006229205.1 Suricata suricatta
TTGTTGTTGTTGTTTTAATGTAGTTTGTTTTAACCTCTGGTCACTTTGATGAATTATTTATTCATTTACTTTCTCACAGTGGAAGTTGAATGGAAGCCATTTTCTGATGTCTCCTCCCACACAGGACATCATTCCTTCCTGTGTAGTTCTTCAGGTATCCCTTGGAATATCTCACCTTTAACCTCTGTGCCCTTGAAGTACACTTTGGGTTTTTTTCTGGGTCTCATTTGGTTCATCTTCTCCTGCTTTCAGCCTGTTGGGAAAGGAGGCTTTTCCTGTGGTCCTGCTCTTCTCCTGCAGTTGTTTTCCAGCCGCACATTCTCTCTGCTCTCCCCTCCTTGTCTCCCTCACCTGGGATCATAGACAAGAGTGTCTCCCCTGACGTGTCCTTGTCCTTTTGTCTGTAACCCCCCTTTCTGCCCTGCCCAGCTCCTTATGTGTTTTCCTTTGTCTTTTCCATCTCACCTCAGCCCAAATCACTCTTTATCTCTCCCCATTCCGTCCTGGAGGCCCCCTCTCTGCTCCCACCCAACTTAGAATCTTGGCCATACTAATTTGGGTGAATGTTACCATGTCCAGCTTTTTCTG
>NW_021900774.1:0-588 GCF_006229205.1 Suricata suricatta
CATCATTCCGTACTCAGCTTCTGGGCTGCACTTAGAAGTTATCGATCGGATTGAGTCGATTGCTTTACTTGAACATTTTTCTTTATGATTTTGGCCATTTGCATTTCTTTTTAAATTGCGCATTCTGTTCATTCATTCGGCTCATATTTCTGTGAGGAGCGATCAGAATTCACGTGTACGTTCTTACAAGTCAATGCCTGGGGCAAACAAGCAGTCTCCTTTTTGAACTGTGTCCTACATTTTTCTTTTTTTTTCTTCCTTTCTTTCTTTGTTTATTTGGTCAGCACAGTGCTTGTGGGCGTGAGTTGGCTGTCAGATTTGCCTTTCAGACTCTTTGCTCTCTTCTGTGTCAGAGGTTAGAGACTCAATCCTGGACCCTCTGTGGTACAGGACTTTACCCCCCCAGATTTCAACCCAGAACTAACGTTTAAATGCACGATTTCTGGGTTGATTTGTGAAATCGAGTGCTCATTCAATGGGACTGTCTCTCCAGCTTCGTGCTGTCTTTCCGGATCTTCCGTTCCCCACGTCCGAGTGCAGTTCGTCACGTGAAGACCACGTGCGTCACGTGTAGTTCCCGGTGCCCCT
>NW_021900775.1:0-588 GCF_006229205.1 Suricata suricatta
TTTTTGTTTTCTTTATTGGAGAATCTTAAGAGGACAATTATTTTAGAGATATATAACTGTCCAAGTTATAAATGTCTCCTTGAATGAGCATTGGAATTTTATGTTTAAGAAATTTGTCCAGATGAATTTATGGGCATAAAGTTGTTCATAATGTTTCCATATTATACTTTAATGTCAATGGAATCTTTAGTGATATACACTCTATCCTAATATTAGATATTTATATCTGTTTTTATTCTTGTTCACTATAATCAGATTTATTAATTTAGTGATCTTTAAAAAAGGTTTTGCTTCATTGATTTATTATTCTACTTTCTATTATTTGCTTCTTTTCTGCTTCCTTTGAATTTAATTTTACCTGCTTCTTCTAGTTTTTCAAGTTGTAAGTTTAGGTAGCTTATCTGAGACATTTGATCTTTTCTAACATAACCTTGCAGTTGCTTCAGATTTCACCCTAAGTGATGCTTTAGACAAATCCCACAAATTCTGATATATTGTATTTTTATTTCCATTTAACTCAAAATATTTCCTAATGTGTCTTTTTACTTGACCATGGGTCATTTATAGCATGTTTCTTTTAAATTCCCC
>NW_021900776.1:0-588 GCF_006229205.1 Suricata suricatta
GAGCCCCGCGTCAGGCTCTGTGCTGACAGCTAGCTCAGAGCCTGGAGCCTGCTTCTGGTTCTGTGTCTCCTTCTCTCTCTGCCCCTCCCCCTCTCATGTTCTGTCTCTCTCTGTATCAAAAATAAATAACACATTAAAAAAATTTTTTTTAATAAAAAAATAATAATAAAAGTGACACCCTATGGCCGGCGGGTGCCTGCTGCTCCGGGCTAGGGTCTTCACTCTTGCCTGGGACTGGCATCCGCGGGAAGAAGCCCTGAATCTTGGAGGAGGAAGGCGCCGGGACCACCTGGAAACATCGGCTAAGCCCCCGCCCACTCCCTGAGCTGGCATCACAGTCAGCACCGTTCCTGCATGGCAGCTGGAACAGCGGCCTCTCTGGGGACACCCTGGCCCGGCCCCCTGCCCTCACCTCCGTGTGTGGCAGGCTGTGGCCGACACCCCAAGCTGCCCCAGAAAGCCATGGGGCACAGAGTTTCCGTGTGCCTTGGGGGGACCCCCTCTTTCTCCTCCAGCAGAGGAATGACTCCCTTGTAAAGTCAGCAACTGTGCGCCGGCACAGACCAAGTGTCCCTTCTTGTGGGGTGC
>NW_021900777.1:0-588 GCF_006229205.1 Suricata suricatta
AATTATTAACAGCAGCTGCATCCCCACCTCTACTGCCTTTGTTCATGTCCCCACTGTCTTTCACATGGATGACAGGGTAGCCTCCTACTTCTGTGTCCTCTATAGTCCTCACATAACATCCAAAGCAACTATATTCATTTCCCAGGGCCACTATAACAAATTACCACGGACTGGGTGGTATAAAACAATGCCACAAATTTATTCTCTCACAGTTTTGGAGGCTTGAGTTCCCAAATTTAACGTTTTGGCAAGACTGTGGTCCCTCTGAGGGTCCAAGAAAGAACCTAGTGGTAATCAGTAATCCAAGATGTTTCATGGCCCCTAGATGCATCATTCCAACCCCTGCCTCATTCTTTACATGAGTTGCTTCTCCACTTTCAGATTTCCCCTCTTCTCACAAGGACACTGACCATATTAGATTGGGGCCTACTCTAATCTAGCACGACCTCATCTTAACTTGATTGCACCTGTGAAGATCATATTTCCAAATATTGGGGACTAGGACTTGAACATATCTCTTTGGTGACACAATTCAACATATGAGAGTGATTCACTTAGAAGAAAGAACAAGTCACTTCTCGGCTTCAA
>NW_021900778.1:0-588 GCF_006229205.1 Suricata suricatta
GGTTTTCTGTTATATGCGGCTCATGTAGTCTTAAGCGATGCAGACCGTTGGTACCAGGAGGAAGGTGTCCCCATAAAGGAATCTAAAATATGGAAATGAGACGTAGGAAGTCAGTGGGGGCTGTTGGGAACCCAGACGCCACAAGCGGGCGGGCGGGTCCCCCTTGTCCCGAGAAGGAGAAACACCAGGTCAGCCTTTTGCCTGGCAAAGTGCACCCCTTGTTGTCCGAGACTGTAGTATTAAAGGCCGTGATACGGGAAATTCCAGAAATAAAAGAGATGCCGTGTTGCTAGGGAAGGCGCTCCCGCCCGTGGCTGAGGCTGAGGCCGTTAGAAGCTGTAACAGTGCAGCTTTTGCAAGAGAAGAGGAGACGCCCCAGAGAGGTGAGGCTTCGAGAATCCGCCGCCCGGAGGGACGCGGCCCGGCCGGGCCCAGGACCGAGGCTCGGAGCCCCGCCCCATCGAGGCTTCGCAGAAAGACGCGTTCCCACGACACCAGCCAGAAACGGACAGGCCTCTAGGCTGCAAGGCTTTTTGAAAATTATATTGTCGATAGTCAGAAAGGAAGGGGAGGAAATACGTATGTTTT
>NW_021900779.1:0-1344 GCF_006229205.1 Suricata suricatta
ATGCCTTTCCTAAATCTACATAAAAGTCTTTGGTGACTGAGTGTGTAACCTGTGCTTTGCAAATCTGAAATCTGGAACTGAAAAATGTTTGGCAAGAAGCAGGATCTTCAGAAAGCAAATAATTCTAGAAAAGAGTATGTTAGGGCTTAGTTCTGAGAGATATCAAAAGAGATGTAAGTTTCCAACATCAGGGCAGTTAAGCTGGGGCTAGAGGCACAGATGAGGATGTAGAGGAGGTATGCTCAGATATGAAGCAGAAATGACAAAGAAAAACCTAAAATGGTCAGAAAAACCTCTAATCTTTAGCTTATAATAAGGAAGCAAAACCTTAAGGCTTTCAGAGCAAGCTATGCCTTTGGGGTTTGGATCAATATGTCACACAGGTATAAATCTGTCTCTGTAATACCTAAACGGGGCTCCATTTAACACCTTCCTTCAGAACTTTTATTCAATTTCATTTATTTCAAGCCACACAATAATGGATTCTATGTATATCAATATAGTGTGACTATTATATTGTTTACCACACATATAAAAGCTTAAAACAGCTCAGAGAATGGAGACTCAGGGAAACAGGAAGAAAATAATAGTGTATTATAGTACTAAAGTCATCTTACAAAAGGAGATTACATAAAGGAGATAAAGTAGGATAAGTATTCCTAAAAAGGCATTGCACTTGTGACAGTGAGGTCATTGTAATTTTTAAAAAATCAGTAGATTGGAGAAAGATTTTAAGGGCTTACATTATCAGTAGGTGGGAAGAAAGAAGTAAAAAGTGTATATAATTTGTAGTTTTCCTCTAAGATGAATCTACAGAATGAGTGAAGATATCAGGATATTTTGAGGAGGAGAGATGGGGAGTTGAGGGTCCTCTTGCAAAAGGCTTTTATTTTCTTTTTTCTCAGTAATGTGGAGGGATTTTGGAGGGGTGAAAATAAAGAAAGAAGAAAAGTCCTTACCCAGCTTTCACCATTCACACTTCAAATCAAAGCAAGTAATAATAAGATCATGATGCAATAATTAATGTAATAATAAAACCCCTCTTATTTTGTGATTCCAAAGGAAAAGCGGGAAAGTAGTGAGAATGGAGGAGAGAAATGGAGATGGAAAGTAATGAGCTGTGAAGGAAAAGGGAATATCACAGTGTTGCAGAGCACACTGTGGGTGATATAAGTGGACAAGGCACTCTCACTCTGATATCAAGACAGAAAATGGCAAAATAATTTTTAAAAAAGGAATAATAAGAAAGAAGGGAAGAATTTCCATCATTTAAGGGGCAATACAAACAAGAGTTTAAATATATGTGCAGCTTTTCAGCCAGTAGACTCACAGTGAAATTGGTTT
>NW_021900780.1:0-588 GCF_006229205.1 Suricata suricatta
CTACTCTCCCATGGGAACATATTACCTTCCCTCTGAATTTGCAAGACCCTCTTTCTTGCTGAGCCTCTCTGGCTGAGCAGAGGTTAATACTACCTGCTTTTGGGGGGCGGGGGTTGTGTCTGTCTTATGCCTAGCGTCACTCTGTGGGTGAGCATATTGGAGTCCCTCTGCGTCCCCCACCTCTGCAAATGCCTTTGTCACACTCTCATAGCAGTCTGTCCTCATGCCTTTCTCTCATGAGAGCAGGGACAGTATCCTATCTGTCTCTGCAACCCCAGAACAACACAGGACTTGCACATAAATCAAGAGTCTGATGAATGAATAAATGTGGTGAAGGGAAGACCCTCTCTGGACTGTAGTCCTATCTGTAGTCCACAACGCGACCTCCTGCTTGTCCACATCCTAGCAGTGTGACCTCGCCTCTCTGCCCCTCGGTTTGCTAACCTGTGTGTTGGGAGATTAACTGCATCCATTCAGCCCACATTGCTGGACTGTTGTGAGGCTCGAGTGGCAGAATTGCTAGGCTCTTATCTCATGAAGTCCTGTTAGGATGGGTTTACATCCCCCATGCTGTTTAAAGAAAAAAAA
>NW_021900781.1:0-588 GCF_006229205.1 Suricata suricatta
TGCTAGTAGGATCTGTTTCTGGATCCTTTATTTCTGTTTTATTCATCTATTGTGCTAGCTCCAGATTGTTATTATTCAGTGGGTTTATGGTGTATTTCACCACATGAAAGGCTAAGTCCTTCCCGATTACTATATTTTCATTTTTTTTTGGTTATTCTCATTCCTTGTTTTCCTTCTGAAGAGATTTAGAGAAAGTTTACTGGGTTAAGACAACTGAGGTTCTGATTTGAATTGCCTTCAGTCCGGGAAAAGACATTTCTACAGTATTAATTCTTTCCACTCAGACATGTGCCGTGTGTGCCATGTGCTTATGGTCCTATTATGCTTCACAGTTTTTGGAGGACTTTGATTCTTTCTTTCTCTTTCTTCCTTCCTCCCTCCCTCCCTCCCTTCCTTCCTCTCTCTCCCCTCTTTCCCTCCCTATCTCTCTATTTTCTTTCTTTCTTTTGAGAGACAGAGAAAGCATGAGAAGGGAAAGGGCAGAGAGAAAGAGAAAGAGAGACAGAGAATCCCAAGCAGGCTCCACAGTGTCAACATGGGTCCAATGCAGGGCTTGAGATCATGAACTGTGAGATCATGATTTGAGCC
>NW_021900782.1:0-588 GCF_006229205.1 Suricata suricatta
GTTCACATGTACCTGTACTTCACCTCTTTTATTACTGAATAATGTTGCATTTTATGTATACACCACATTTTAGTTACCAATCGTCAGGTGATGTGTTTTTAGGTCGTCTCCACTTTATAGCTATTGTGAATAATGCTGCTATAAACATTGGTACAGAAGTCTTTGTGTGGACATATGTTTTCAGTTTTCATGAGTATATGCTTAGTGGTAGAACTCCTGGATCATACGGTAACTATGTTTAACATTATAAAGAAAGGCCAAACTATCTTCCAAAATAGTTGCCCCATTTTACATTTCAAGAGCAACTGGCGACAGTTAACTGATGTCTGTACATCCTTGCCAATATTTGTTATTTTCTTGTTTTTTAAAATAGTTACCATTCTAATGGGCGTGTAGTGGTATTTAGTATCTATTGTGGTTTTGATTTGCATTTTCCTAAATAGCTAACTGTGTTGAGCATTTTTTCATATACTTATTGGCCATTTGTGTATGTCTCCTTTGGAGAAGTGTCCATGTAAATCCTTTGCCCATTTTTAAATTAGGTTATTTAATTTTTTATTGAGTGGTATGAGCTTTTAAATATATTTT
>NW_021900783.1:0-588 GCF_006229205.1 Suricata suricatta
GCCGACTGGTCCTGAAACCCGCGTTGACACACAGGTGCTCTGCGTGACAAGCAGGTTTTAGGACGAATGACGCTCGAAAACAAAGGCTTTCCTGTATTTTTAATTCTTTGCACTTTACCGCAGTTGAGAAATGTATCATTTTCTTCTGACGATTTTAATGGACTTTCATAGTCAATTTAGGACAGAAATCATTCAGCATTTCTGCTCACTCTGCTGCCTCACCGCCAAGTGATGCACATCAGGAACTAAGGAGAATTCAGGCGGATTATTTGGTGGGAAAGCTTTCCCAGCCACCAGCTGGCTTATTTGTCATGAGCCTTTGGCGGGTCAAGCACACAGGGAATTTACAGTCTACATGAAAAAGATTAAACTGTAGTTTTCTGGGTCAACTATAAGGAGATTCCCACACAGTGAACAAATATTGTACTTGCTTTTATGAATTAAGTCACACACACGCTTCCACAGGTACAGGCCATGGAAAACTGGTTCTCTGTAAGAACTCCAGTTCTCAATTTCTGACTTGTTCAAACCACCAGAAACTTTGTGCACATCTTTTCATGTATTTTCTAAGTAATATTCAGAAGTGTT
>NW_021900784.1:0-588 GCF_006229205.1 Suricata suricatta
CCCCCCCCCCCCCCCACCCCCGCTCCCGCTTGTGTGCTTGCTCACTGTCTCTCTGAATATAATTACATAAACATCAAAAAAAAAAAAAGATTTGAAGAAATACCAAATACATAGCTAGGTCTACAAGTGGGGAACTTAGTGGGGCATCTTGAGAGGTAATTATGTCTTAAGGAGGGTTCTGCAAAAAATATATGCCAATAATTTCCAGGAATTCTAATTCAATAGTACTTAGTGTAGGTATGTTGGGAAAATTCAAGGTGAACCAAAGTTCTAAAGTATTAGATAAATAATCTCTACTACTTGGGACTCTGGTAATTTGCAAATACATTTCTATTGTAAATGCTGTTACAATTCCCTGAAGTGCAAATTCTGAAAATATGACTTTGCTGGACATTTTAGCAAACCACAGAAGTGATCATGTATATATGGGATAAATACCTAAAATATTTAACCATCCATACAACTTGGGTTCTGGCCACAAATAACCGGTAAGACCATCCCGTGCATCTAGCTGACTGCCCAACCCTGCCCAGTAATAGAGTCCATTCTTTAACGGTAAAAGTTCCTAATTGAAAATAGAGTGCAAAT
>NW_021900785.1:0-588 GCF_006229205.1 Suricata suricatta
GTTTGTTTCTAATTCAAAAGAATATTATGTTAATAACAATATATACTTTTTGTGATTAGATAATCAGTACCGCTATTTCAGATTCTATCTGTAAGCACATAAGATATTTCTTTGCTTTGTTTTATTCTCATGCATATTTTCTTGATATTAAATTCTTGTGATCTTTTAGCTAATTTATCTGAGTATAAAAATTTCCTCATTAATAACTAAATAAAACAAAGTAATAGTGATGATAAAATATTTTCTTTCTTGTAAATATTCTGATAAACTGATTTATTTTATTATTTCCTGAGGGTTTTTTTTTAGGCAAACAATGCCCCCTTTTGGCCATTGGCTCCTATAAAAAGAAATTGTAAAAACAGACACCTTTTTCATCTCTATGAATTGAATTTATATATATATAACTTAAAGTATATATAGATTATATATCATGTTATATGTATATAAATTATATAATAATAGTATGTTATAAATTATATATAATTTCCAAAGAAACCGTATGTTACCTTAAGAATATATATACTTTGTACTTTTGAGATTTATTTTGTACAGGAACAATTTATACTGTGTAGTTTATTAATTTTTTTT
>NW_021900786.1:0-588 GCF_006229205.1 Suricata suricatta
GGCACCTGGGCGGCTCAGTTGGTTAAGCATCTTACTTCAACTCAGGTCATGATCTCACAGTTTGTGAGTTCGAGCCCCGCGTCAGGCTCTGAGCTGTCAGCACGGAGCCTGCTCCGGATTCTGTGTCTCCCCGTCTCTGTCCTCCTTCTCACCTCCAGTCACACTCTGTCTCTCTCTCAAAAATAAACATTAAAAAATTAAAAAAAAAAAGACAGTAAAAGACCAAGGAAAAAGAGGAGACCTTAAAATCAAATTAAGAAAATAGATTACTTATAATGGAATAATAATTTGAATCGATCCTGGCAGGTATAACAGAAGAAGAAAGGCAGTGGAGTCATATCAAATGACTGAGAGGGATACACTCGTTAACTGAGAATTCTAAACCTAACATACCTTACAAAATTATTGCTCAAGAGTGAGAGGAAAATAAAGATACTTTCAGACAAACACTGAAAATATTTGTACTCAGTCAAAGAATGTTATTCACAGTAGAGAGGGGTGGTTTGAACCCAGGGTGACAAAAAGAGATACAAGAAATGCTCCGAAAATACAAGGGTAAATCTGGATCAGTCTAAATGAACGCTGATA
>NW_021900787.1:0-588 GCF_006229205.1 Suricata suricatta
GCCGACTGGTCCTGAAACCCGCGTTGACACACAGGTGCTCTGCGTGACAAGCAGGTTTTAGGACGAATGACGCTCGAAAACAAAGGCTTTCCTGTATTTTTAATTCTTTGCAGTTTACCGCAGTTGAGAAATGTATCATTTTCTTCTGACGATTTTAATGGACTTTCATAGTCAATTTAGGACAGAAATCATTCAGCATTTCTGCTCACTCTGCTGCCTCACCGCCAAGTGATGCACATCAGGAACTAAGGAGAATTCAGGCGGATTATTTGGTGGGAAAGCTTTCCCAGCCACCAGCTGGCTTATTTGTCATGAGCCTTTGGCGGGTCAAGCACACAGGGAATTTACAGTCTACATGAAAAAGATTAAACTGTAGTTTTCTGGGTCAGCTATAAGGAGATTCCCACACAGTGAACAAATATTGTACTTGCTTTTATGAATTAAGTCACACACACGCTTCCACAGGTACAGGCCATGGAAAACTGGTTCTCTGTAAGAACTCCAGTTCTCAATTTCTGACTTGTTCAAACCACCAGAAACTTTGTGCACATCTTTTCATGTATTTTCTAAGTAATATTCAGAAGTGTT
>NW_021900788.1:0-588 GCF_006229205.1 Suricata suricatta
ATGCCACCAATTTTATTTAAAAGGATGACTGTGTCAAGGTGAGTCTGTCCCAGATTACATAGAGCTGTTCTTTCCAATGTGGTCTCATGTGGCTATTGAGCATTTAAAATGTATCTGATGTGACTAAGACACTACATTTTTAATCGTATCAAAATGCTCTGTCCATGTAAAACTGTACATTGGAATTTGAAAACGTAGTCTAAAGAGTTATGTGCAAAATAGCTCAATAACTTTTTGCCTACTGATTACATGTTGAAGGATATATTGGATGAAATAAGATGTGTCATTAAAACAAGGAAGGGAAAGGTCACCTCATGAAGAGGACATGCAAAGGAAGGGAAGCATGAGAGAGGAAGGAGAAACAGCCCTACCCAGCCGGGGCTGTTACCCTGTCGCCAGGGTGACTTAAGCAACAGACCTTTATTTCTCACATTTCTGAAGGCTGGGAAGTCCAAGATCAAGGGGCTGGCTGTTTCAGCTCCTGGTGTAAGCCCCCTTCTTGCTTTGCAGATGGACACATTGCTGTTGTCTCACATGGATGGGAAAGACCCCATTTCCAAATACCATCACATTAGGGATTAAGTTTCA
>NW_021900789.1:0-588 GCF_006229205.1 Suricata suricatta
GGGGCCGCGCCGGCGGGTCTCCTGTTGCCCGACTCACTCATGACGGTCACGGAGGGCTCCCGCGGGCAGGCGCCGGCCCTGCGCCCCCCACTGCATTCTCCGTCTGCCCTGGCGGTGAGTCCGGGGAAATCCTCGGATCTAGAGTGGGTCTCTGGCCAGACAATCGAAGAAGTCAATGAAGCCAGGAAATCCCAGAAATGCGTGTACCTCAAACAATTTTTTCTTTGCTTCCTTCCCTTTGCTGGCTCAGAAAGCTGGTCTTACTTTTTTAATTTATTTTATTTACTACTTTTTTTTTTCTTTTTACCTTCTGAGCCCTTCACCTGTTTCTTAGTTTCTGGTGAATTTACATGCATATTTCCTGTTGACACCGCACGTGGACGGCAGGCTCCCAGAAGGTAGGGCCTGAATGTCGTTGGCTGCTGTAGCCCCAGGAGTGAAAGCACCTGGCCCGTGGTAGATGCTCAGCAAACACTGCCGGGAGGGGCAGGCCGGCCGGTGACTTCCAGAAGCATCTGCTCCGTAGAGCACTTTACTCCCACTCTGCCCCGTCCTACGCCCCTAGTTTGTAAGACGCAGGATCCATCC
>NW_021900790.1:0-1344 GCF_006229205.1 Suricata suricatta
TTTTTTTTTTTTTAAGGAATATAATATTTTAACTTGGATTTCATCAAGAGGATAAACATGTTGTTTTTGAACTTCTGCAATTTATACACCAATCAGTTATTTTTATTCTTGATGTGCTACTCTTCTCCAGTTTTTGGTAGCTATTACTAATTCACCAAGTAAAGATTTTTTTTTTTTTTAAATTTCGTTTTGGGTAGGCTCCACATCCAACATGGGGTTTAAACTCATGATACTGAGATGAAGAATCATGGGCTCTACTGACTGAAACAGCCAGGTGTCCCTTTCATTTATTTCTGATCTCATCTTTATTATTTCTGTTTTTCTGCTGGCCTTAGACTTTGTTCTTTTTCTAGGTTCCACTAGGTGTAAGTTTGGATTGTTTGAGATTTTTCTTGCTGCTTTGGTTGGACCTGCATTGCTATGCTTAGAAACGTTTTTGCTGCATCCCAAATATTTTGGACCATTGTGTTTTCATTTTCATTTGTCTTCATGTATTTTTTGACTTCCTCTTTGGGTTCTCGGGTGACCCATTCATTGTTTGGTAGTGTATTATTTAGCCTTCATGTATTTGTGTTTTTTCCAGATTTTTTCTTGTGGTTGATTTCTAGTCAAAAGAGATGCATGATAGGAATTCAGTCTTTTTGCACTTACTGAGATTTGTTTGGTGGCCTAGTATATGCTCTATTCTGGGGAATGTTCCATGTGTACTTGAATGTGTATTCTGCTGTTTTTGGTTGGAATGTTTTGAATATATCTGTTAAGTCCATCTGGTCCAATGTATGTTATTCAAAACCAGTGTTTCCTTGTTGATTTTTTGTTTGGATGATCTATCCATTGATGTAAGTGGAGTGCTAAAGTTTCCTACTATTATTGTATTACTGTCAATTTCTTCCTTTATGTCTATTATAGTGCCTAATATATTGAGATTTACTCATGTTGGGTGCATAAATATTTACAATTGTTACATCCTCATGTTGGAATGTTCCCTTTATCGTTATGTGTCATTATGTGTCATTTGTGTCTTATTACCATGTCTGTTTTTTTTATTGTTTTAATTTTTTTTAATATTTGCAAGCTTTATTTTTTTCCATAATATTTTATTGTCAAATTGTTTTCCATACAACACCCAGTGCTCTTCCCCTTACGTGCCCTCCACCATCACCACCACCTCTTTTCCCTCCTCCCCCTTCCCCTTCAACTCTCAGTTCACTTTCAGCATTCAATAGTCTCTCAATTTTTTCATCCCTCTCTCTCCCCAACTCTCTTTCCCTCCTCTGCTCCCTCTGGTTCTCCATTAGGTTTCTTCTGTTTTCCTGTTAGACCTATGAGTGCAAACATATGGTT
>NW_021900791.1:0-588 GCF_006229205.1 Suricata suricatta
AGTCCTGGGATCAAGCCCTGCATCAGGCTCCATGCTGTCAGAGCCGGCTTAGGATTCTCTCCCTCTCTCTCTCTCTGCCCCTCCTCTGCTCGTTTGCATGCACGTTCTCGCTCTCTCTCAAAATGAATAAAATTTAAAAAATAAGATAAATGGGTGAGGTGTTCAGGAGTTCATTCTTTATGTTTCTATTCAATGTATAGATATTTGTAAGGCTTTAGGCAAATCTGATATTTTAAAACAAAGATTTCCAATAAATGTCTGATTTCTGTGTTCTATTTAACTTAAATGCACACAAAAGTCTGCTTTATAAATGCACGTAAACTGAAGCTCAGTTACTCACAAAGAAAGTACCTTTATTGTTGGTTTCCAGTCTAGTTTTGTCTAACCACACCATAACGGTGATCCTCAGACAGGGAGTGACTTTTTTCCTCCCTTCAGATTCAAACTGAAATGCTGACCCTTCCTGGGTCTCGAAGCTGCCACCTTCATACTCGAACTATGGCATTTAGCTCATGCCTCCCAGACTAGAGCGGACCCATCAGTTCTCTGGGCTCTCTAGCTGGCTCTGAGACCTACTGGCTCTGTGAT
>NW_021900792.1:0-588 GCF_006229205.1 Suricata suricatta
GGACAATATCAATACAAAATCAAAAAAGAAATAAATCCTGAGATTGAAAAGTACAGTGACCAAAATGAATAGTAGATTTGAACTAAATTAGTGACTTGAAAATTGATTGATAAAGATTATACAATCTGAAGAATTATGAGAAAAAGGAATAAAGAAAAATGTAATGTAGAGATATATGAAATACTATCAAGTGCACCAAGATATTCATAATGGGAATGCCAGAAGGAAAGAAGAGAAAGAAAAGTTTAGAAAAACTAAAACCTCCCCAGATTTATTGAAAATATTAATCTGCACATCCAGGAAGCTCAGCAAACTCCCAGCAAAAGAAGTACAAGGAGATTCACAATCAGACACATCATAGAAAAGTTTTGAAAGCCAAAGACAAGGAGACAATCTTGCAAACAGAGAAAAAAAATATTCTAACTTATAAGGGAATTAAAATAAAATTAATAGGTGCTTCCCCATCAGAAACAGTAGAGGCTGGAAAGAAGTAAGTTAAAATACTAAAAGTGCTCAAAGAAAAAAATGTTAATCACTCAGAACACTGTATTGAGCAAAACTATGTTTCATAAATAAAGACAAAATGAA
>NW_021900793.1:0-588 GCF_006229205.1 Suricata suricatta
CTGCTTTGGATTCTGCGTTTCCCTCTCTCTCTCTGCTCTGTCTCTGCTTTCTCATCTCCCTCACTCATGCTCTGTCTCTGTCTCTCAAAAATAAATACATTTTAAAAAATTTTAAAAACAAATGTGTCTATCAGTGCTCACCGCAAAATAAAGGAGCGCTTACATGTCTTGGGTCAGTTTACTTACCGTTTTACTCTTGTAAAAAAATGTATATAATTGTACAGATAATATAAATAACATATAAATTATATACTTCCAAAATAATATAACATATCACATATCATTATATATTTATAAAAGATGTAATCTATGTGACAGAGGATGTGTCTGAGGAAATGGAAAATCAAAGTATAGTTTACTTGCATTTGGGAGAAATGGGAGTTGATTACGACTGTATGCCGACATTTATTTCACAGTAATAATTCCACATTATCCCCCACATTTAACTGTGTCCATTGCTAGTATCAAGGGGAAAGGATATTAGATTCTTCACAGACCGAGTAATTCCAGTTCCAATAACTGCTCCAACTAGGTTTTCCACTGAGCCCCTCGTTTTCATTTTCACTGACGGGAAGCAGTCTTGTACAC
>NW_021900794.1:0-588 GCF_006229205.1 Suricata suricatta
GCATGATTCTAAGAGGGAAGGCACATCCTTCTCTGCTATGAGCCAATCAATTGCATCCAGCCTGATGGTGATGGGCGTCACTGGGCTGGGCTCAAACCACCGTTACGCACAGTGATGGCACTGCCTTTCTCTGATTCTGATGGTGTCCTCTCGCCCAGCTGTATGAGGCCAACCAGAAATCACAGAGGAGAGAGGAGACACGCCAGGTGGCTTCTGACGTGGGTTGCAGTGGTGAGGCATCGATAAATGTGCTGTAAAGGTATAGGAGCTCCATAGTCAGATCATCTTTCTGTTCTGAAAACCCAAACATCAGTGTCTTTGGCCCAGAGAGTATATACAATGAAGGCGGTATGAAGGTAGCCAAACAGACTATTTCACCATGATGCCCAGTGAAAGGCAGAAAAGCCCACCAGCTCACCCAATGCAGAGAGGTCTCTCACCCGAGATCTCCCAGATCTCTCTAACGATCCTACTCAAGTGCTGTGAGCCACAATAGAAAGCACAATTTAACTAGGTGACTTAGTGATTTCTTTTAAATGCATTTGAGATTCTTTTGAGGGTTCTGAAATTTCCAAGGCAGCTGCACCC
>NW_021900795.1:0-588 GCF_006229205.1 Suricata suricatta
GGTTATGGGGACAGGAAAGCACGATGGGGTGTGGCTTTCATAGACACGGCGTCCGGTGATTTGTCTGCCTGGGAGACAGGAAAACGGCCCATCTTCCACACCCAGGAAAGGACACACAGGGAACCGTGTGAGAGCGGCGGAGCAGCAGGTGACCGATGGCTCAGCGGCTGCATGACCGGTGGCGCCGCCCTGCAGTTTCAGCCGCGAATACGGATGCATTTCTGTTTTCAGTTAATTCTAACGTAGCTTATAAACCCAAGGGCTCCTACCACGGCTTCCCTGAGTCCATTTCAAGGTGGATTTCTCCTGGTTCCCTTCGCTCCCGCCGCTGCCGGCGAGCCTGTCTGCACGCACAGGCGGCTGGAGGCACGTCCTGCTCCGGAGACAGAGAGCTCGCTGGCCACAGACCTCCCCCCTCTGACTCGCCTCTGAGAGAAGCAGAACCGGGTGGGGCTCCCGTTTTAGGGGCCGAGACACAAAAGCTGAGAGATGAGAGCAGATGAGAAAGCAAAGAACACTTTTTCCCGCATTCTGAATCCTCAGTTTACAGACTAGCACAGGCTGGGATGCTCGAAAGCAGCAGTTTTT
>NW_021900796.1:0-588 GCF_006229205.1 Suricata suricatta
CAGGCCTGCCAGCCCCGCCCTCTTGCAGGGACTGTGGGGCTTTTTAGAAGACAAAGTAATGCCGTCTTAAAGCACGTGTCCCTCGTTTTAGTTTTAGTGTCTCTTTTAAGAGAAATAGCTTAAAAAGGTTTTATTTTATTTTAGTAGGAATTTGTTCTTAGGTTTTTTAAAAACTGCTTTTCATTGCTTTTAAACGTGCATTCTGCTCACACAAATGCCAGGTTCCCTCTCCTCCTGTAACATGTTTACAGGGCTCCAGGCTGATGGCGCCGCGTGCTGAGCACCCTGCGTGTGCGGTGACTTCCTTCCCCCGAGCCGCACTGGTGGGGGCGCCGTGGCTGCTGCGGCTGCCCCTGCAGAGGGGCTGGGGTGGGGCCCGAGTCCCCGCCTCCTCAAGTGCTCCCGTGTCTCGTAGGCTGGAGGATTGGGAAGGGAGAAGGCTATGCCGACCTGGAGTACGCCATGATGGTGGCGATGGGAGCGGTCACCCCCGGGACACCCGTGGTCACCGTCGTCCACGACTGCCAGGTGCGGCCTGTGCGCGCGCCCCGCGGAGCCCCTGCCACACTGGGGGCGGGTGGGGGGATG
>NW_021900797.1:0-588 GCF_006229205.1 Suricata suricatta
GGGGGGGCCTCGCTGCTCCAAGCCCCCTCTTCTTGCGGTGCAGCGCAGGCACCATTAGCCGGGTCGTGCACACCCACTCGGAGGCCTGACTTCTGTGAGTTTGGAAGGAGAGTTGCGCTGGCTGCTGGGAGAGGGAGCCCGGCTGGGAGGACAGCCCCGAGGGCGCTGGGCGGGGCCGGGCGGGGCCGGGCCAGGAAGAGAAGCCAGGGCCCGTTCTTAACCCCTCGGCCAGAACCGGTACCTCCACACCGGGCTCCTCTGGGAAGTCAGACGCATCCCGCCAACGACACGGCCCACGGGGAAGCAATAACAGCAGTAAACAAAAGCTCATTTTCCAAACTCAACATGCTGCAAGTTTTCCTGATAACTGCAGGCCATTCCTCCGTGTCCCGAGCAAAGTGACTGTGCAAGGACACGGACTCAGCTCCAGCATCTGCCACCGCGGCCCCGTGCCGAAGGCCACGCCAGCCAGCAGATCACGGAGGAGGCGGGCAAGGACAGAGCCGGCCCACGGCAGGGAGGAAACTGGGAAGGGGACCCCAACCAGGGAGGCCACGGAAGGGGCACGCATGATGATCTGCACGTTCT
>NW_021900798.1:0-588 GCF_006229205.1 Suricata suricatta
TCAACTTGTACACAGCACGTAACAATTTGCAAAGCACTTTATAACGCATTTAAATCTCACAACTATCCTGCAAGGTTAAGTAGGACATGAGCTATTAGGATTCCGTCCCGTAGTTGAGAAACAGGCTCAGAGAGGCCAAAGGCTTTTCCCAAAATGACACAGTAAGTAAGTAATGAAAGTCAAACCAGACTTATGGCTCCAAACCCTGGGTTCTGTCCTCTACATATGCACAGGGATCCTCCTTCAGATGGTGGAATTGAGGCCCAGAGAGGTTAAGACCTTGGCCAGTGTCACCCAGCAAGACTGGCCTCCAATGGTTGCTACAGAAACCCAAGTTAGAGGTTCAAGGCAGATTTCTCTGGCTCACAGGATCAGCCCAGACCGTGCTGGTGGACAAAGGGGACAAGTCATGAACAAAGAAGCAGGGGCAGCACCCAGCCATGATGTTGACACGCTTGGTGATTTCTACGTTTAATTCACTTCATGCGGAGTAATTGTGCCTCTCACGGAAGAGCCCAAGCTGGCATTTTATGGGGCTGGTATTTGGAGAGCCCCGTGTTAGTTCTTAGTTCAAAAATAAATAGGGGC
>NW_021900799.1:0-588 GCF_006229205.1 Suricata suricatta
GTATCTGGATGGTCCTGGAACAATTATACCATACAGAATAAAAAGAAAATAAATTCACAAAAATCATTAAGACAAAGAAGCAAATCTACAAAATTTGCAAACATTAGTACTTACTAGAGAGAATCCCAATAAATTTTGTTCAGTAATATGAGAGATAAAATTTAAAATTCAGAATTCTAAGAAAACAAGCTTTTGGCAAGATATGTGGAGAAACAAATTTTCTGTATCTTGTTATTCAGAATCTAAATTGTTAGACAACATTGGAAAACAGTTTGGCATTATCTACTCAAAAAGGTAGCTACCCTTTTATCTAGCAGTCCTACTCCTAATGTGCATGCAGAAATTCTCCTGGATACCTGGACACAAATGTGCATAAGGACATCACTTGTAAGAGCTCTAAATTAAAAATACTCCAAAGTTCTATCAATATTAAGTGGATATGTTTTAGAATAAGTACACAAGAAGATGTTATACAGTAAGACAATGAATGAACTACAAGGACATGTGTGAACATCTTTGCAGTTTTCAAACATAATGTTTAGTTAGAGAAATGTGTCAAAAGAATGTATACTGAATAACTGCACTTAC
>NW_021900800.1:0-588 GCF_006229205.1 Suricata suricatta
TTTTTTTGTCTGGTTTTGGTATCAGAGTAATACTGTTCTCCTAGATTAAGTTGGAAAGTATTTCGGTTTTTTGGAAGAGTTTGTGAAGGATTCGTTTTCATTATTCCTTAACATTTGGTAGAATTCACTGCAGAAGCCACATGGTCCTGGACTTTTCTTTGGGGGAAAAATTTTTTTTGCTACTTCAATTTTCTTTGTTACAAATCTATGCAGAGTTTCTATTTCTTTTTGAATCAGCTCCAGTAATTGATATCTTTCTAGAAATGTGTCCGTGTTGCCTAGGTTAGCCAATTTATTGGTATGTAATTGATGACATAATCATCTCCCTACAGCCTCTCCTATTCTTGTGAAGCTGGTGGTAATGTCCCCTCTCTCATCCCTGGTTTTAGTAATTTGGTCTTTACTCTTTAATTATTGGCAAGTCTAGCTAAGGCTTTGTCCATTTTGCTGACTGAGCTCAGATTTGAATCGGAGGCTCTCTGAGTCTGAACCCTAAGTGCTGAAACCCCAAACCACATGAAGCCTCAAGAAGCAGCTGGGCCACACCCCGTGTTATGCAGGTGGAAACACTGAGGCTCGGGGTGGGGG
>NW_021900801.1:0-1344 GCF_006229205.1 Suricata suricatta
ATTTTCCATTTGATCAAGGCTCAGAGGGAATAGCATATATCCGCTTTATGTAGCAATAGCTCAGATGGCATGAAGATTGAGGGTAATTCCTTGCCTGGAGGTTGGTATCATCCAAAGATTTGCTCATTTAAAAGTATGGAATCTGTTTCTAGATAGAGATTAGGTACCTAATCAGGGGCTTTATTCATAATACACTGCACATGTCCTGTCCATGTGCCTGCTTGGCTTCCTCAGACCAGAGTGGTTGGGTTCCAAGAATACATATCCCAAGATAAAGTGGAAGCTGTAGGTTATTAAGGTCTAAGCTCAGAAATTGGCACTGTTGAGCAAATGGCATCTGCTATCTATTATCAGGAGTAGAAGTCCGAACACTTCTGCTCACTGCATCTTGGTATCAGAGTTGCCAAGAAAAACACAACACAATCAAGCACCGAAATAGAGAAGAGACAGAGCTTGCTTCAGTAGTGGGTGTCTGCATCCCATAGCCGGTGGTCTCTCCTGCAGACAATGCAGGGCAATAGCCTGCCCATACCCCTTTTGTGCTGCATCAGAAGGACACTGTCTCCTCCCAATAGGGGACAGATATAGCAGTGAGACTGGCCAGGTGCTGTATAATACAGTTAAGCAGAACAAAGGAGTACACACTGAGTCTGAAAAAGGGAAAGATCTTCCCACACAAACTGACAAGTCCAGCACAAGCTGTTTGGACTCTTCATCTCTCGGTAAAGCCCTTTTTTATAAAGGTGCCATATTAGATTGATCTAACAGTCACTGAGCCTAGATTCAGTGGAGGAGGTATAGAAACTGTCGCTTAATGAAAGAAGTATCAAAGATTTGGGGGACCACCTTTTAAAACTACTACAGTCCACCTTCTGCCCCAAAATTATGTACTTATATTCCTTTCATAAAATACACTCACCACCTTCAAAAAAGCCTTCAAATAGATGATCCATTGCCTCATCAGACTCAATTGCAAGTCCAGGATCTTGTCATCTAAATGAGATACTGGTGAAGATAAGGCAAATATGTTTTAATTTCATTCATTTGACTTCTTTCTCTACAAAGATTCGTGAACAAAAGATACAAATTATCTGCCTCCCTCATATCCCACATACATTGGTGAACGAGGCAAAGAGTAACGAGATCAGTGCCATGGACACATTCAAAGGGAAGAAAACTGAGGTGCACAATAGTCGCTGGTCAATAGCAATTTGGAAATCTAGCCAATTGTATGTTGCCACTTTCTTGATTAGGCCAAGTACTCCACCCTGAAAATGTTTTTGTTTTGGTTTTTGGTTTTTGGTTTTCCTATTTAAAAGATCCTATGATGCATCACTTTAAATC
>NW_021900802.1:0-588 GCF_006229205.1 Suricata suricatta
AGCCAGGTTTTGAAAATTACCTTGACTACAGAGGAAAATTTAGAAATCACTGTAGTTCAGCTCTGCATCATACACACACACACACACACACACACACACACACACGATTTATGTCTTTGGGTATGTTTTGGTTTCCTCATTTATAAAACAGAGACAATTATAATAGTGTCCACCATATAAGATTATTGTGAATTTTAGGTAGGATTTTGCCTGTTAGCCGTTTATCACAGCGCCGTGTGCATATTACATGTTCTGGGGAATTGATAAGTGATTGTCCCCATTCTACTTGTTTAGTGCTAGTGTCAGAGAACTCACTAACTTATGTGATAGCCTATTCTGTCATTGGGCACTTTCCCTTGTCCCAAAAAGATTTTATTATTATTATTATTATTAAGCTAAAGATTCATTTCCCTTTTTCTTTCAAGCCTTTAGTCCTAGTATAACTCTCTCATTCCTGACCATCATAAAGAATTGCCAGATAGTTTTCATGACCCACTGTTAACTATTCTCTTTCCTGGCTCAACCTCCTCAGGTCTTTCAACTGTTTCTCCCATGTCATGGTCCCTAGATTGTTTTCTATCCCTCCCC
>NW_021900803.1:0-588 GCF_006229205.1 Suricata suricatta
TATCAGCGTTCATTTAGACTGATCCAGATTTACCCTTGTATTTTCGGAGCATTTCTTGTATCTCTTTTTGTCACCCTGGGTTCAAACCACCCCTCCCTACTGTGAATAACATTCTTTGACTGAGTACAAATATTTTCAGTGTTTGTCTGAAAGTATCTTTATTTTCCTCTCACTCTTGAGCAATAATTTTGTAAGGTATGTTAGGTTTAGAATTCTCAGTTAACGAGTGTATCCCTCTCAGTCATTTGATATGACTCCACTGCCTTTCTTCTTCTGTTATACCTGCCAGGATCGATTCAAATTATTATTCCATTATAAGTAATCTATTTTCTTAATTTGATTTTAAGGTCTCCTCTTTTTCCTTGGTCTTTTACTGTCTTTTTTTTTTAAATTTTTTAATGTTTATTTTTGAGAGAGAGACAGAGTGTGACTGGAGGTGAGAAGGAGGACAGAGACGGGGAGACACAGAATCCGGAGCAGGCTCCGTGCTGACAGCTCAGAGCCTGACGCGGGGCTCGAACTCACAAACTGTGAGATCATGACCTGAGTTGAAGTAAGATGCTTAACCAACTGAGCCGCCCAGGTGCC
>NW_021900804.1:0-588 GCF_006229205.1 Suricata suricatta
CTCTCTGCCCCTCCCCTCTCATGCTCTGTCTCTCTCTGTATCAAAAATAAATAAAACATCAAAAAAAAAAAGTTTGCATGGGGGGGCTCCTGGGCAGCTCAGTTGGTTAAACATTTGACTCTTGATTTCGGCTCATTACGGTCCCACTGTTCATGGGTTTGAGCCCCATGTTGGGCTTCATGCTGACAGCATACAGAAGGATTCCCTCTTCCTTTCTCTCTTCTCCTTTGCTCACACTCTCTCACCTGCATGCACATGCACTCTCTCTTTCTTTCAAAATAAATAAACATTTAAAAAACTTAAAAACTTAAAAAATAGGGATGCCTGGGTGGCTCAGTTGGTAAAGCCTCCTACTTCAGCTCAGGTCAGATCTCATATTCATGGGTTCGAGCCCCGTGTCAGGCTCTGTGCTGACAGCTAGCTCAGAGCCTGGAGCCTGCTTCCGGTTCTGTGTCTCCTTCTCTCTCTGCCCCTCCCCCTCTCATGCTCTGTCTCTCTCTATATCAAAAATAAAATAAAACATTTAAAAAAATAAAAAAAATAAAAAATGTGCATGGGATCTGGTAGAGTTAAAGACCACTGGTCAAT
>NW_021900805.1:0-588 GCF_006229205.1 Suricata suricatta
GGCAGTCTGAGTTAGACGGTGCCCCTGGGAACAGCGGGAACCAGGCCCTTCAAGGCCGCTGTTTATCAGGGAATTTTCCAAAGAAAAGAGGCATTATTAAATCCGACAGAGGAAGCCTGCGTCCCTCGGATGGGAAGGGGAGTCACTAACCTGGGATGCGGCCTTCACTAGATCAACAGTCATTTCCGCCTTCCCTGCCGGAGCTCGCTCTTGGAGAACGGCAGGGACCCAGGGGACAGGGCTGGCGAGACAGAAAGGGGCGTGGCCAGGTGAGGCCCGCTCGGTACTCCCGGGGCCGTCAGCCTCCACACCCGGCCTCCCCCTCCTTCCTCCCGGCCCTGCTTGACGCCGCTGCCCAAGTCCCGGGAGAGTCCCAGCGCCCGGCGGCCGCGGAGGGCGGCACTAACACTGTTCCTCTCGCGCGCCAGGCCCCAAACGTCGGCTTTTCCCCAAACGTTGCCTTCGCAGTTTTGGTCTTATTTTTACAGGCGGAGACGGACCTGTCCCTTGCTGTGCCTCCGCTTCCTGCTCGGATTCGGTCCAGGTTTGAAAATCGGACTCTGAGGCCGGAGTTTTCAGCCTCCCCCC
>NW_021900806.1:0-588 GCF_006229205.1 Suricata suricatta
AAAAATCAGTCTCCACTAAAATATGCTTTCATTTTATGGCTCTAGCTTTTGTAAAAGCTTTGTCACATTAACTATTTCTCCCTTTTTGAAGGATATTGTCTAATCCCAGTATTCAATTCTTTCTACATAAGTGCTGTGTGAGATTTGTCTTTTAGAATTTAGTGCCAGGGACAAAAGCTGTCTTCCCTGAGAACTTCCCATAATTCCTTAAAATGCCAAGAAACTTATACTATAATATTTTTACTTTTTCTTCTAGTCTGCCAGGAAATTTTGGGTCATATTAGAAACTCAAATATAGCAAACTTATTAACTGCTTATATTTGCAATCATCCTCTTACATGTTTTGCTTTTCATCCTGATTCACTTATTACTTTTTTAGTAAAAATTCTCTTAATATGCTTTTTAGTGGGCTCAATAAAACACATTTTCATGAAAAAGATAATGTTTAAACAAATCCCTGTCACAAAAGTATCTTCATAAAATTAAACCAAATTTTTTATTTTTTTAATGTTTATTTTATTTTTGAGAGAAAGAGAAAGAGTGAGACAGACCATAAGCCGAGGAGGGGCAGAGACACACACACACACA
>NW_021900807.1:0-588 GCF_006229205.1 Suricata suricatta
CTACTCTCCCATGGGAACATATTACCTTCCCTCTGAATTTGCAAGACCCTCTTTCTTGCTGAGCCTCTCTGGCTGAGCAGAGGTTAATACTACCTGCTTTTGGGGGGCGGGGGTTGTGTCTGTCTTATGCCTAGCGTCACTCTGTGGGTGAGCGTATTGGAGTCCCTCTGTGTCCCCCACCTCTGCAAATGCCTTTGTCACACTCTCATAGCAGTCTGTCCTCATGCCTTTCTCTCATGAGAGCAGGGACAGTATCCTATCTGTCTCTGCAACCCCAGAACAACACAGGACTTGCACATAAATCAAGAGTCTGATGAATGAATAAATGTGGTGAAGGGAAGACCCTCTCTGGACTGTAGTCCTATCTGTAGTCCACAACGCGACCTCCTGCTTGTCCACATCCTAGCAGTGTGACCTTGCCTCTCTGCCCCTCGGTTTGCTAACCTGTGTGTTGGGAGATTAACTGCATCCATTCAGCCCACATTGCTGGACTGTTGTGAGGCTCGAGTGGCAGAATTGCTAGGCTCTTATCTCATGAAGTCCTGTTAGGATGGGTTTACATCCCCCATGCTGTTTAAAGAAAAAAAA
>NW_021900808.1:0-588 GCF_006229205.1 Suricata suricatta
AAAAAAAATTGAGTAGCATGATGGAAAGAGAACTTGACTGACAATCAAGAGTCAGTTAGTTCTAACTACATAAACATTGATTATTTTCTTTGTTCTGAGTCTCAGTTTCTTCACCCATAAAAAAATAAAGATGGGTTAAGTTTGCTTTAAAATTGAATTCCATGTTATTACCTAGAGACAGTATGTGAAGACTTGTATAATAGAGGCTCAACCAATATTTGCGGAATGAAATAAATGAATATAACCAGGGTCCATCTAGACACATTTGAATACATTGATACCTCCTTACCTCTTGGTGTCTATGAGAAGGAATAGGGCTGGAGTTAAATTAATTGATAGTAAAAGTGAACACCAATGATAAAAGTATGAAAATAAATGATGCAATGCCCAAACTCTATGGCAAGCTTGGTATGATTCATGCAATTGCCAGTACGAGCAGTCAAGTCCAAATGGGTGCACAGCCTGAACTTTAGGTGATAAAAGAACTCAGGGAAACCCAGTGGACTGAGTGTGGATTCTAAAAAGTTGCTTGGTGTGTCTTAGTTATCACTTTGGGATTGGATCAAGAGGATGTGGTATATATAGATA
>NW_021900809.1:0-588 GCF_006229205.1 Suricata suricatta
TCGAGCCCCACATCAGGCTCTGCACTGACAGCATGAAGCCTGCTTGGGATTCTCTCTCTCTTCCTCTCTGCCCCTCTCAGGCTAGCATTTTTTTTCTTACTCTCTCTCAAAATAAATAATGAAACTTAAAAAAAGAATATATGCAAAGGACTAGAGAAAAGAGTGGAGGACATCAGTTAGACCCTTAACAAGGAAATAAACAAACAAACAAAAAAAGAACCATTCAGAGATGAACTACTCAATAACTAAAATTTAAAATACGCTAGATGGAATAAATACTAGGTGAAGCAGAGTAACAAATTAGCAACCTGGAAGAGAGAGGGATGGAAAACAAGTTGAACATAAGAGAAAAAATAATAATAAAAAACTGAAAATAGGATTATGGAACTTAGCAACGCCATCAAACATAATGCCATTTGCATTGTAAGGAAGGAAAAGAGACAGAAGGAGAAGAGAGAGAAAAGGGGGAAGAACATTTATTTGAAGACATAAGCCTCAATATATCCTGAATCTGGGGAAGGAAACAAATCGAAATCCAGAACATACAGAGAGCCCTCAACAAACTCAACCTAAGGAGGTCCACACCAA
>NW_021900810.1:0-588 GCF_006229205.1 Suricata suricatta
TTTTTTAGTTATTCAGGGGCCATTGTGTTCCACTGAGCTGTCTAATCCTGTTACTTCTAATCAAAACCTAATTTTTATATAAACATTTTAATAAACCAATTATACCATATGATAATGTGCTGTTAGCCAGTTAAAATTGATGTTATCATTTTTTTGCACGAAGTTTAAGAAGTTTAATGAGACTTAATCTCAATTATCCTTAGTGATGCTTAAAAAATCACACTACTTACACATAAACTCTACTTACCTCAGAAAGAGTGCTCATTTCAATCGCAGTTATCAAGTTATTGTTCATGAGTGCTTCTATTTCTATAAGTTTCTTATTCTGTATGTGTTAAAATAAAGATTGCTTTTAATCAGTTAAGATTTGGGGTTTATTATACCATACATTTATGTATACCATACATTCACAGTTGAGAAGACGTAGAGAATAACTGACATCACATTGAGATATAAAGGTGCTACATGCTACAGTTCAATAGTCCCCTGCCCCCCATACACACCTTGAATGCTTTTGAGCTCTCAATTATATATTTTCCTGCAAACATTTCTCTATCTTCTCATAATAATACATCCCATGGCAAGTGA
>NW_021900811.1:0-588 GCF_006229205.1 Suricata suricatta
GCCTGCCGGTCACCCCTCAGAAGGCTGTCCCCGGGGAGGCTGGACGGCACAGGTGCACTGGCTTCCCTCCCGCGCCCGGGTCTCCGGCAGAGGCGACCGTGGAGCCGCACTGTCTCCTCTGATCCATAGCTTCACAGCCATTGTCAGCTGGTGGTTGGAGCCCCCCACTCCAGCCAGAGCCACAGGGAAGAGACACAGCCTTCACCCCACGGCGGGAGAAGTCAGAGTGCAGCCATTTTTTAAAGAGCCTCCATGTGGCGTGTGAACACAAGGCTTGAACTGGAGACCCTGAGATCAGGAGTCAGCCGCTTCACGGACTGAGCCATCAGGCGCCCGCGGAGACATTTTTTAAAAACAGTCCCGATCAGTACTGTGTTCCCAATTCGATGATATGGTTTCTTTTTTTTTTTTGGACTGACCAGATCGACATTATACTCAGACTTTCTTATACTGTGTTTTCATTGCCTGCTCAGACATAACAGAGCACAGCGCTTGGAAGAATTCTGCTCACAGAACCATCACACACTGGATTCCCGTGACAGACACGGCGGGTTGGGGCTCAGCATTTGCTAATTGCAACTAGATTTT
>NW_021900812.1:0-1344 GCF_006229205.1 Suricata suricatta
ATGCCTTTCCTAAATCTACATAAAAGTCTTTGGTGACTGAGTGTGTAACCTGTGCTTTGCAAATCTGAAATCTGGAACTGAAAAATGTTTGGCAAGAAACAGGATCTTCAGAAAGCAAATAATTCTAGAAAAGAGTATGTTAGGGCTTAGTTCTGAGAGATATCAAAAGAGATGTAAGTTTCCAACATCAGGGCAGTTAAGCTGGGGCTAGAGGCACAGATGAGGATGTAGAGGAGGTATGCTCAGATATGAAGCAGAAATGACAAAGAAAAACCTAAAATGGTCAGAAAAACCTCTAATCTTTAGCTTATAATAAGGAAGCAAAATCTTAAGGCTTTCAGAGCAAGCTATGCCTTTGGGGTTTGGATCAATATGTCACACAGGTATAAATCTGTCTCTGTAATACCTAAACGGGGCTCCATTTAACACCTTCCTTCAGAACTTTTATTCAATTTCATTTATTTCAAGCCACACAATAATGGATTCTATGTATATCAATATAGTGTGACTATTATATTGTTTACCACACATATAAAAGCTTAAAACAGCTCAGAGAATGGAGACTCAGGGAAACAGGAAGAAAATAATAGTGTATTATAGTACTAAAGTCATCTTACAAAAGGAGATTACATAAAGGAGATAAAGTAGGATAAGTATTCCTAAAAAGGCATTGCACTTGTGACAGTGAGGCCATTGTAATTTTTAAAAAATCAGTAGATTGGAGAAAGATTTTAAGGGCTTACATTATCAGTAGGTGGGAAGAAAGAAGTAAAAAGTGTATATAATTTGTAGTTTTCCTCTAAGATGAATCTACAGAATGAGTGAAGATATCAGGATATTTTGAGGAGGAGAGATGGGGAGTTGAGGGTCCTCTTGCAAAAGGCTTTTATTTTCTTTTTTCTCAGTAATGTGGAGGGATTTTGGAGGGGTGAAAATAAAGAAAGAAGAAAAGTCCTTACCCAGCTTTCACCATTCACACTTCAAATCAAAGCAAGTAATAATAAGATCATGATGCAATAATTAATGTAATAATAAAACCCCTCTTATTTTGTGATTCCAAAGGAAATGTGGGAAAGTAGTGAGAATGGAGGAGAGAAATGGAGATGGAAAGTAATGAGCTGTGAAGGAAAAGGGAATATCACAGCGTTGCAGAGCACACTGTGGGTGATATAAGTGGACAAGGCACTCTCACTCTGATATCAAGACAGAAAATGGCAAAATAATTTTTAAAAAAGGAATAATAAGAAAGAAGGGAAGAATTTCCATCATTTAAGGGGCAATACAAACAAGAGTTTAAATATATGTGCAGCTTTTCAGCCAGTAGACTCACAGTGAAATTGGTTT
>NW_021900813.1:0-588 GCF_006229205.1 Suricata suricatta
TTGCAAAAAATGCTGAAATCTCTCTTTGCTAGCTCCCATTCCCATTCTCTTTTCCAAGGCTAGATTGCTGTCATCGGTTATATGTGTATCCCTTTACATTTTTATACACATTTACACATATATATGTACCTGCAAAATTAGGTGGTATTTGTGCATTAATTTTTTTTTGTTTACATATATGGAATCCAGTGTACCTACTGTCTACAAATTTCTTTCTTCACTTATTAACATATCTTAGAAGGTTTTCCATGTAGGAGCACCTGACTGACCGTTGTTTAAGTGTCCAACTTTGGTTCAGGTCACGGTCTTGAGGTTTGTGGGTTTGAGCTCCACATCGGGCTCTGTACTGGTACTGTGGAGCCTTCTTGGGATTCTCTCTCTTTCTCCCTCTCTGCCCCTTCCCCACTTGCTCTCTCTCTCATTCTCTCAAAATAAATAAATACACTTAATAAAAACGTTTTCCATGTCAGTATAAATCGAGAAATCTCATTGTTTTCTATTTAACTGTTTTCCATAACATGGCTGTGCCTTGGTATATTTAATAATTTCTCTATTTAAAAAAATAAAGATTATTTCCAAGATTTTTTT
>NW_021900814.1:0-588 GCF_006229205.1 Suricata suricatta
TCTCTTGTGAACTTTAAATATGCTTCAAATATGCCAGTTAGTTTGTGCTGCTAATAGTGACAGCCCTGTTACCAGAGTATCAACCATCCTGACAGGAGCCCTGCTTGGGAGGTTCCTTATGAAATTCTTGAGACACAGACCTGTGTATGAGACACTGTCGTATTTTGCCCGGGACATAGCAGTTGCTCAGTAAATAATTATTTGGCTAAATGAAGTAATGATTGAATAATGATTGAAATCCCCAATGTTGGCGTCGGCAAAGCCTTAACCAGCAATTTCAGTGTTCTGGACTCACAGGTCAACCTTGTAACTGGTGTTGTGGTGAAGAGGAACATGGAAGAAAATTCCTAACAGTTTATCCAGTGCTGCCCGAGAAATCTATAACGTGCATCACAAATACGAGCCCACAAAAGTAATTTAAATTTTTCTAGGAGGCACATTACAAAAGGAAAAAGAAACAAGTAAAATGACTATTAGTGATACAGTTACTTTAACTCAATATATGAAAAAAAATCCAAGTGTAACCCAAATAAAAAATATTAGTGAGCTATTTTACATTCTTTGGGTTATATTTTTATTTATTTATTT
>NW_021900815.1:0-588 GCF_006229205.1 Suricata suricatta
TCAGCGCCAGTGCCGTTTGTGGGTGCGCCATGTGACCCCTTCTCTGCTGAAGAGAAGTCCCAAGTTCCCCAGGTCCACCAATGAAGAGCTTTTTATAGGAGCCTTCAAAGCCCCCTTCCCAGAGCCACAGCAAGGAAGGACGGTCCACGTGTGTGGGTGTCTGTGTCTCCCGCCGCCAGTGGCTCACTCAGTTTTGTGTTTCTTTCTCAGCCTGGGGCTTCCAGGGGTCACCTGAGGTGATATTAATAGTAACACTCATTTATTTATCACGTACTGTGTGCCAGCCACCTTCCTAAGTGCCAGGCTACTAGATGCCAGCAAGCGCCGTGTATTAGTCTCTGCCATCTTAAGAGGCCAGACTGGTAACGTGATCTGAAGAGTCCAGTGGAAAGTGACAGTACAATGCCCTTCTTCAAACATGACGTTCAGGGTGTGCCAGCAGAGTGCTAGGCCGGGTGTGGGGTCCCTGAGTGAGCATGGGGTCCTGGGAGCTTGGGCAGGTGACACGCCCCTGGAGAAGGCCAGCAGGGGTCCGCTACGTTTTACTGGTGATGAGAAAAGGCTGCTCAGGGTTGATCAGCCTCACCA
>NW_021900816.1:0-588 GCF_006229205.1 Suricata suricatta
CCAGCCCTGCTCTCTCTCTCACAGGTGGAATGGCTATATCCCCGGCTTCCCGATTCTCATCAACATCAAGGCCACCAAGTTCCTGAACTCAAACCTCCGCTACTCGTTCGTCAAGACGGCCTCGTTCTTCTTCCGCCTGGGGCCCATGTGAGTATGCGCGAGTGAGGGGTCCCCGTCCCTGCTCCGGGCACCCCCCCCCACACCCCCAGGAGCTCAAGACGGCCGTCTGGGGGCGGGGCAGAGGGGGCGGAGACGCCAGACCTGGGGACCCCGGGAGGCGGCGCCCAGACCCTCCTTCCAGACGCAGAAGGACCCGGCGCTCTGGGCCCGGGGGCCAGGGGCCTCAGCGGGGCTGGCGGCTGCCTCTCTGAGGGTCTCGCCCTCGAACCCCGTCCCCAGGGCGCTGGGCTTCAAACTCCGCGGCCTGGTGGACTGCAAGCAGTCGTGGAAGAGGCTGAAGGACATCAAGAAAATTTTCCCTTCCAACAAGTCTATCATCTTCGGTACGGGGGGCATCGCGAACCGACCCCGGTGAGCGCGGCGGCCTCTGGCGGAGGAGCTGCGGCCGCGGGCTGGAGGCTGGGGGCC
>NW_021900817.1:0-588 GCF_006229205.1 Suricata suricatta
ATAAGGTAAACTACATGAAAAGAATATAGCTAAAAATAGATATGCAAAGATGGATGGCTTTTCCTTCAATAATGCAATCTCTTTATCAAAGAATTTATAAACCACTGGAGGAACTTACATTCTAGAGAGGATAATTAACTCATTGTCAAATGTATATTGACTCCTATGAAGGGTAAAGTATTAAATCAAAAAGAGGAGAATGTCATGAAATCAAGATTGTTATAATCTTAAGGCCATATGCATCAAAAATACCTAGTTAATCCTGGGAATTTAAAAATTATTTATTCTGGGGTGACTGGGTGGGTTAGTAAGTTAAGCCATCACCTCGTGATTTCAGCTCAGGTCATGATGTCACCGTTCTTGAGAATAAACTCAGCAGAACTCCACTCTGATAGCAGTATCCTGCTTAGGATTCTCTCCCTCCCTCTTTCTCTGCCCCTCTCCTGCTCACCCAATCTTTCTCTCTCAAAATAAATAAATAACCATTTCATAAAGAATTAATCTATTATCTCTCTCTCTTTATGGACAATAAAATCTCCTAACAATCTCTTTTTCGAGCTCATCAGGTTCCCCAAAAATGCCTTTTTT
>NW_021900818.1:0-588 GCF_006229205.1 Suricata suricatta
GGAGAAGGACATTCTGGAAAGAGAAATGTGTGCAAAGGTAAAAAGTAGGCAGTGTGGCCAGCTATGTCTGGGATGGGGAATGAGGCTGGAGAGGAGGCAGATACTAGACTAGGGATGTTCTTTGTGCTGAATGAGGGGATTCAGCCACCTACCTATAAACCAAGGGGCACTTTTGAGGAACAGTTTTAGAGTGGCAAGTGACCTGATTTACATTTTCGAGCCATCACTCTGGCTGTCTGGCGAATGGAAGGTTGGTATGGAAAAGATGCCGATTAAAATAAGGCAGACAAGTGAGGAAGCTACTGCCCTAGTCCATGCACTAGTCCAGGGCAAAAAATGAGCTTGAATTGAGAAAGTGGCAGAAGGGATTTGGAAAGAAAGGGACGGGTATTTGTGATGGTGAGGAATAACTGACTGGCAGAAGAGACAAGGAGACATGGACTAACACCTCTGAATGATGGCCATATAGGCTCATCTTCCTGTCTGTCGGTCAGTGTAAGATCTGTAAGCTGGGGGTTAGGGGAGCCAGTGTTTGTCCCGTTGTTGCATTCCTTTTCTCTTTGAACTTGCCCAGTCACCTCTCTAGGT
>NW_021900819.1:0-588 GCF_006229205.1 Suricata suricatta
TCAGCACAGAGCCCAGTGGGGAACTCAAACCCATGGACAGTGAGATCACGACCTGAGCTGAAGTTGGGTGCTTAACCAACGGAGCCACCCAAGTGCCCCCAGATTTTTTTTAAACTTGGGAAATATAAGTTGTTTTTATTTTAAAGAAGAAAAGGTTCTTATCTAGGATAATTTGGGGAATGGATTGAAAAATAGGCAAAGCAGGTGGTCAGATAATGATTCCCCTCAAAAGAGGAGTATAATTAAATAACAACATAGGAACATAAAGATATCTGAGATTAAGTTTAAGCGATTAAACTTTTTAATTATTTGTAGCAAATAATTGACCTATTTTACCATAAAATGAAACTTTTGAAGTACTGTTGAATGTTGTGCTGATGCCAGTAGTGTTTTTTTTTTCTTTTTGCATCAGTGGTGCATGTCACCTTCCTGCAAGGCAACCAGTTTGCAGATCTGGCCAGAGGGAAAATTACTGGGCAACAGAATGAAAAGGAGGCATAAGTCAGCCCAGCTCTCTGAACCCTAGAAAAGGCAACTTTCCTCTAGCTCATGAAAGAGGACAATTGTACTCAGTACCACTTATCCAGT
>NW_021900820.1:0-588 GCF_006229205.1 Suricata suricatta
ATAAATAGTGATAGAAAAATACTTATGTGACTAATTAATCCTAATAATAAAGAAATTATGCACTGGATCCAGTAATAAATATTGACATTAGAAATCTGCCTGCTGAAGTTTGCTATAGACTTGTCCACTTTCACATAAATTTAAGAAAAGTTTTGTTCAAATACTCAGCTACTCCTCACCTCTACTAAAGAACATTCCTTCAAATAATTATCTCAGTCCTCTTAAAAAGTACGGTAAAGTGCCTGGATGACTCAGTCAGATGAGCAGCCGACATCAGCTCAGGTCATAATCTCATTGTTCATGAGTTGAAGCCCCACATAGGGCTCTGTGCTGACAGCTCACAGCCTGTAGCCCTCTTAGGATTATGTGCTCCCCTCTCTTTCTGCCTCTCCCTTCTCTCTATGTCTCCCTCTGTCTTTGTCTCTGTCACTCTCTCTCAGAAATAAACATTTAAATTTAAAGTATGGTAAAGCATCAATCTTATAAAAGCATATTTTTTACTTTTTATTTAAAAATTTTATTTATTTTTATTTTTTTTACTTTATAAAGTTTCATATTTTTTAACATATGCAATTATTTTCCATCATT
>NW_021900821.1:0-588 GCF_006229205.1 Suricata suricatta
CATTCATTCATTCATTCATTCATTCAGATAGTCATTCAAGGTCAGTTAGCCAAGATTTTATTAAGCACCTACTGTGTGCATTGTACAATGTCAGGTGCTAGACAGAGACAGAGAGATGAACCAGACGAGCATGGTCCTTATGTCTGCAGACTTGCATACTGTTTGGGAAACATACAAAACCCAAGAAAAGTACACATAAAATTAAGACAAATGCTGTAGGTGCAATGAAGGAAACGAAACTGGACTAACATAGAGAATAATGTAGGGGGGTGGTCAGGTAGGGATTCCTTGAGAAAAAAAGGTTTAAGAGGAGTCCAAAGAGATGAGAAAGAGCTCCTTGTACAGTGAAACAAAGGGAAGAGCATTATGGCTAATAGGAACAGCACATGCAAAGCCAGTGCCGAATTTGGCAAATCTAAGCATTTGGAAGACCACTGTAGCTGGAGAACAGTTTAATTGGAAGTTGAGGTGTGAGATGAGCAGAAGGCTCTAGGCCTTGGCAATAAGCTTAGGGTTTTTTTCTTCCTTCTTCCTTCCTTCCCTCTCTCCCTCCCCCATTTCTTCTCTCTTCCTTCCTTCCTTCCTTCC
>NW_021900822.1:0-588 GCF_006229205.1 Suricata suricatta
GTGGCTGTAGGTAAAAGAGTCAGAGGGTGACTGAGTGGTAGGATAAGGGGCTGGAAGGGTTGGGCAGGAGCTAGACCACACAGGCCCTTGCAAACCTTCTTAGGGATTTGAGACTATATCAGAAGAGCTCTTGAAGGGAACAGGGCAGGGGAACAGCACAGCTTCTGGGAGATAATGCTTGTCCTAGGCAAGGAGATACCCCTAAGCTGCAGCGTGACTGTTCTGTGTATTTCTGGCTCCTTTCAAATTGGCTCCATGATCTATATTAGCTATTCTCAAGGACATCCATTGCAGCACTCCTGGTTGTTCTCTTTCAGAATTCCCAGCACACTAATATAAATGAGAGTAGTGAGGTGGAGATAAAGCAACTAGGAATACTCATTACTGTGGGCTAAAGGGTACTTGCCTCATCTAAAGGTTTTCAAATACAAGTGTTTAAACAAACTGTGGGAGACGTATTATGTTTTATGGTCATTTCCGACTAGTTCTCAAATGTAATATGTAATATAAGGACTCCATTTCCTTCCTGAATACATAAACCATGTTATTGTGTGAGGCTGTTGTAACTGCTGTCAGCTGACCATGTAG
>NW_021900823.1:0-1344 GCF_006229205.1 Suricata suricatta
TTTGAAGCATAGAATTAACAATAATTGTCACAATATAAATAATGCAACCATGCATTAATCATTTAATCACATAAATAAAAAACTAATTTTATTTGTTATATTGATAGAAAAATGTCACTGGGTAATTTTTGTTAATGACCTCAAAGAATATTTTTTCCTAACTTGGGTTTAGCATCCACTGACATGGAAATAGTTTCACTATATTTTTTGCTCCATTTAGGCTCTTAAATATTATAACCTTGTATTAGGCTTTTTTCATTAAATATGTATGCTTCCAGCAATCTGATTCCTAATATACACTGCTAACATTCTGCACTAACAGCAGTTCTGTTCTCTCTAATGGGTCTGTAACAGTAATGCTACCAAGAGAAACCTGCGAAGAGGCACAGAAGCCTAAATATAGCACACCAAGCTTCTGTAAAATGATAGCCCAGTGGAAAAGCTACTGAAAGTCTGGAATGTGATACCAAATTATGCAAGCAAGTGAAATATCGAAATTTATCTTTATTTGAACAACAAAAAAAGCAGCAAACTGGCAAAGCAGGCTATTAGGTCACCACAATGTCATGCAAATGAAGCTAACACTAGTGTCCCACTAGCAAACACCGTTAGATCTTGATGAGGAATGGTCCTCTGTGATCATATTATTCCTGAAGAATCCTAGGACCAGGTACTTGCAGATTTTAATATGTGTGTCTATGCATACATATATATAAAATATATATTTTTTGTGTATAAATAATATGCATATAAACACATATATACCATAAATATACACATGTATAACATATATTCACATATATACCATATACATACATGCACACATATATACCACACATACACATATATACCATATATGGATACACACATATATACCATATACATATACACACATATATATAATGATAAACATTTTCTTCTGGCAAATCAATACCATGTGCATTAGCCTTAGCTAAAAAGAAATCTCTCCATTGTCCTGAATATATTTTCCCCACATTTGATGAATCTGTGTTGACAAGGATAATTATGTGCCACATACTGTTTTTGGAACCAAAATATACTGGCCAGAAAACCCAAGTACCAGCTTCAGGGGTTTTGTTGACCTTCTTCTCCCGTCTTTGAACCTCTCCAGTGTGTCCTGAGCGGCCAGCAGCTACCGGACAGGTCACGAGTGAGGTGGCGCCGGGTCTGGTCCTCCCTCTGAGGCCTGTTGGTGGGCAAGGAGGGCCGGGATCATCTGAGCAAGTGCACTTCCTTGGACCCTTGCCCTGGCCCGCAATGCTGAGCGGCAGCTGACCACGGTCAAGAGTGCAGTTAGGATTAGCTAACAGTAATTTTTTTACT